>NW_027071950.1:10000-33276 GCF_038088225.1 Cyrtonyx montezumae
CCACCGCTAAGTCCTACCGCAACCTGCAACAACCACCGCTAAGTCCTACCGCAACCACGGCAACCACCGCTAAGTCCTACCGCAACCACGGCAACCACCGCTAAGTCCTACCGCAACCTGCAACAACCAGCGCTAAGTCCTACCGCAACCACTGCAACCACCGCTAAGTCCTATACGCAACCACTGCAACCACCGCTAAGTCCTACCGCAACCACCACTAAGTCCTACCGCAACCTGCAACAACCACCGCTAAGTCCTACCGCAACCACTGCAACCAGCGCTAAGTCCTACCGCAACCAGCAACAACCACCGCTAAGTCCTACCGCAACCACTGCAACCACCGCTAAGTCCTACCGCAACCACTGCAACCAGCGCTAAGTCCTACCGCAACCAGCAACAACCACCGCTAAGTCCTACCGCAACCTGCAACAACCACCGCTAAGTCCTACCGCAACCACTGCAACCACCGCTAAGTCCTACCGCAACCACTGCAACCACCGCTAAGTCCTACCGCAACCTGCAACAACCACCGCTAAGTCCTACCGCAACCTGCAACAACCACCGCTAAGTCCTACCGCAACCTGCAACAACCACCGCTAAGTCCTACCGCAACCTGCAACAACCACCGCTAAGTCCTACCGCAACCACTGCAACCACCGCTAAGTCCTACCGCAACCACGGCAACCACCGCTAAGTCCTACCGCAACCTGCAACAACCACCGCTAAGTCCTACCGCAACCACCGCTAAGTCCTACCGTAACGAACTAGACACTAAATTCTACTGCAACCAACTGCAACCGCTAAGTCCTACCCCAGCTAACTAGGCACTAAGTCCAACTAGAGCCTAAATCTAACCACACTAGCCCCACACTTACCTGTCACACCTACCTTGTATGGTGAGATGCTCCTGGTGCAGAAAATGCAACACAACACTCAGTTCTGTGTGACAAATATTGCTTTATTGCATAGTGAGCAATGTTTAGTGCATGCTGTGATATCACAGAGCAGTGCAAACAATACACATCAACATACAGAGCACACACGGGCACGATACAAGGCGCAGTTTACAGGTACAGCATACACAGCGTCTGCATCAGTACAAGTTACAACCACAGCAAATACAAATACAGAGTGGGTTCCAGACATCTTTTTGTCATACAGAGACTCAGAGTGGGTCTGAGAAATGGTTACAGCCACAGCGTACACAGCATCAGAGCGGGGCCCACAAATTGTACACAGCATCAGAGCGGGTCCCAGACAGCATCATCATTGTACACAGCATCAGAGCGGGGCCCAGACATGGTACACAGCATCAGAGCGGGTCTCAGACAGCATCGTCATTGTACACAGCATCAGAGCGGGTCCCAGACAGCATCGTCATTGTACACAGCATCAGAGCGGGGCCCACAAATTGTACACAGCATCAGAGCGGGTCCCAGACAGCATTATCATTGTACACAGCATCAGAGCGGGGCCAACAAATGGTAGACAGAATCAGAGCAGGTCATACAACTGATACACAGCATCAGAGCGGGTCCCAAACACAGTTTACAGACACAGTCCAAAACTGCATTAACATACATAATGCACATCAGACCAAGTGACAAAGCGGACGAGGCCTCAGTAACATTTGGGTACAAACACCACGTGCGGCACACAATCCACGTACCCGATACGCAAACAACCAAATGCATTTCTGAACTGGGAGCATAGACTCAAGGGACCGGGGCCGCATCAAAACCAACACGGACCTCAGGGCGTCCGGGACAGAGCTCGAGTCGCAGAGTGGCCGCAAACCGGCACGAGTCTCAAAGTGGCCGGGAAGGAGCAAAAGGGCTCCGACCAACGGCCGTGCGTTGGTTACGAGGTTGGGTTAGCCTACTCTACAAGGAAAAACTGAGCAAAGCTAACCCAACCCCGTAAGCAAGGCCTAACTCAATGCAATTTGGGAGAGGCACAAGCCCCTGCTGCGCTGAAATCAGCGCTCATCTTGGACTGGCCGCAAACCGGCACGAGTCTCAAAGTGGCCGGGAAGGAGCAAAAGGGCTCCGACCAACGGCCGTGCGTTGGTTACGAGGTTGGGTTAGCCTACTCTACAAGGAAAAACTGAGCAAAGCTAACCCAACCCCGTAAGCAAGGCCTAACTCAATGCAATTTGGAAGAGGCACAAGCCCCTGCTGCGCTGAAATCAGCGCTCATCGTGGACTGGCCGCAAACCGGCACGAGTCTCAATCCAATCGGAAAGGAGTACAAAAGGACTCTGTGTGAGATGGGGGTGTTGGTTATGGGGTTCAGTTAGCCTGCTGGACAAGCAAACTCAGAGCAAAGTTAAACCGACCCCATAAGCAATGGCTAAAGTCAAATTGGAAGTGGCAAAAATTGCTGCGTGAGCAGAAATCAGCATCCATCTCAGTGTGGCCGCAAACCGGCACGAGTCTCAGAGTGGCCGGGAAGGAGCAAAAGGGCTCCGACCAACGGCCGTGCGTTGGTTACGAGGTTGGGTTAGCCTACTCTACAAGGAAAAACTGAGCAAAGCTAACCCAACCCCGTAAGCAAGGCCTAACTCAATGCAATTTGGGAGAGGCACAAGCCCCTGCTGCGCTGAAATCAGCGCCGAACTCCAATTGGCCGCAAACCGGCACGAGTCTCAATCCAATGGGAAAGGAGTGCAAAAGGACTCCTTGCGAACTCTGGGTGTTGGTTACGGGTTTGGGTCGGCCTGCTGCACAAGCAAATGCAGAGCAAAGCTAACCCGACCCCGTAAGCGAGGGACACGATGACCATGGGACTCTCCAGGACAGAAGGAGAGGGGCAGTGGGACGGGAACACCATCAAAGGCACAAAGGACAAGGGCCATGGCCACACACAAAGGGCGCAGCTAACACCGTCACACGCAGCCGTGGGGTGCTCGGCGCCGGAGGAACGGGGGTCGGTCCAAATCTTTATTAGTGACCGCAGGGACGGCACGGAGCACACCTGCAGAAGTGGCACAGGACATCACAGCAGGACGAGGCGGCGATCCATCCAGGACAGCGAAGGACAGAGGAGGAAGGCTCCATGGATGGACGGCGATGTCTGCAAGCACCGCGCTGAGGCCGATGGAAAGAAGCACGAGAGCTGAGGGCTGAATCCAAACTGAGCCTGCAATGGGGCACAACGTGGGGTGCGACGAGGGCACGACGTGGGGTGCGACGACGGGTGCGACGAGGGCACGACGTGGGGTGCGATGGGATGCTGCAGCGCTGAAGTCATCTTCACCTGCAACAACACACACAGCTGAGAAAGAAGCACTGCTCATCGCTCACAGGAGGACGGGTACAGCCCACAGCGCAGCAACACAGCGACCCGCACAGCGCCCAGCAGCACACCCGGCACCACAACACCAACGGCAGCGCTGCCTCCAAAGGGAACCGGCACAAAGGGAAAAGCCAAGGAAAACCAACACAAAGGGGAACAGGCACAGGGCAAAAAGGAAAGGGGAACAGCGCAGGGAATGGTGAAACGAAAAGCAAAACAAAGTGCAAGGAAAAGTAACGGGAAAAGGTGATAAAACGGCAGAAGAACGCACACAAAAACAGCACGGAGAACAACACAGAAAACCCAACATAAAACTCAGAGAACACAAAACACTGCAAACACACCACAAACACACACACACACACACGAGTGAACAACGACAGCAAACAACAAACACACACGAGTGAACAACGACAGCAAGGAACGGGAACAGCACAAAGAGTGCATTGAGCGCATGGGGGGCACAGCATGAAGAGATGAGCCACAGCTGCGCCAACACGATGCTGCTAAGAGATGAGCTGAGCCACCACTATGGCACCAAAAGAGGAGCCCGAGCTCGACAACATCACAACCAAGAGATGAGCCCAAACTGGGCCAGAAAATGGCACCGACATCCAGAGCTGGGCCAGAAAATGGCAGCAAGAGATGAGCCCGAACTGGGCCAGAAAATGGCACCAAGAAATGAGCCCGAACTGGGCCAGAAAATGGCACCAAGAAATGAGCCCAAACTAGGCCAGAAAATGGCACCAAGAAATGAGCCCAAACTGGGCCAGAAAATGGCACCAAGATCCAGAGCTGGGCCAGAAAACGGCACCAAGAGATGAGCCCAAACTGGGCCAGAAAATGGCACCAAGAGATGAGCCCAAGATGGGCCAAGGGCAAAGGGCAAATTAAAAAAGCAAAGAATGCCCCATGCAGACAATGGAAACTGTGCAAGGAACGCACTACAGAGCCACGACAGCAACACCACCAACAACCAACAGCAGAAAACCAACAATGCCACAGCACCGACCAACAACACCAGGAGAACAAAGGCACAACACGATACAAACAGAGCACAGAGGGACAAAGGGAAAACAGCACTGGAAAGCTGACGGGAGCACAACAGCCACAAGGGAAAGGACAAAGAGGACAACAGCCGGACCACCACCACAAGACAACAGGACAACAGCCGGACCACCAACAAACAACCACAGGACAACAGCCGGACAGCCCCAAGCGGACCCGAGCACAGAGGTACCTGCAAGCGGCCCCAGCAGCTCCGAGCACGGCCACGGACGCAGTGCTCACCTGCCCGGTGCAGCAGTTACCGCTCTGCACGCTCCGTTCCAGAACGTTCCACAGAGTGCAGCTCCACGCTCCTCACCGCTCCCACGGAGCACACAACCATTGCAGGGCACTGTGACGTCCCCGGCAGCGCAACACTTCTCCGTGAGCACCTGGGGAGCACAGAGCAACCATCAAACGGCGGCCCCACATCCATAGGGCGGCCCCACACCGCTCCTCACCTGGAACACAGCACCTGAACGCTGCACGAGGAGACGGAGCCACACTCAGGGCACCAACAATGGGAGCAGCGCTCAGGGCATCAAGGGCAGTGCTCCCCAGGGCACCAACAACGGGAGCCGCACTCACGGCACCAGCAGACGGAGCACTGCTCACTTTGGTCCTCACATTCATTTATGGCACGGCCCTCAGGGGCTCCGTGCGGAATATGGGCACGGGGAAGCGATGCCTCCCACCCCCACTGTGCCCCGGCATCAATACCAGACAGTCCCAAACTGGGTGGGGCCAACACGATGCACCCCACAGTGCTGACATCATCCTACAGCCGCTGCACGACGAGCCGGGGGTCACACGCTGCGCTGCACAACGAGCCGGGGGTCACACGCTGCGCTGCACAACGAGCCGGGGGTCACCGGTGGCTGTTGTTGTCACCGTGGTGTCAGCATTGGCTGTTGTTGTTGTCATTGGGTCGGCATTGCTCGGTGCCATCGGGTGAACTCGGACACAAACAGGAAAAGCACAGTGAGGGTCGGGGCTCCAGTGATCTCAGTGCCCCACCGCCAGCGGGGTTCGGGGGAACGAACCCCAACCCCCCCACAAACCCCAGAGCACGAAACCAGAGGTAGAGCACAGGGAAAGGGGAAGGGACGGGAACACAGAGAGCACAACGGCGACAACACAGACAGCACGGGGAACAGCAAACAGCAAAGAGCAAAGGCAGCGCTGCACAGGGAACACACGAGGAGAGCACTGACAATGTCCGCAGAGGGAAAGGGAACGGCGCAATGAGTGACGGCACGACGATGGTGCAATGAGCGACGGCACGACGGGGCACGACGATAGTGCAACAAGAGAGGGCACGACGGGGCACAAGGATGGTGCAAGCAGCAATGGCACGACAAGGCACGAGGATGGTGCAAAAAGGACAGAAGTCCCAGAGCTGCAATGACGCAACGGCGCCAAAACGGCCACGGAATGGGAAAAATGGGAAAGGCCAAAGGATGGAATGGGGCAAGGAGTGCACGACGGGAACCACAGAGCGACGCCAAAAAGAAAAGGAGCAGAGCTGCGGGGGGAGAGACGCCAAAAAGAAAGGGAGCAGGGCTGCGGGGGGAGCGACACCAAAAGGGGCAGAGCTGCGGGGGGAAGAGGTGGGGAAAATGCAGGGAGCACAACGGGAATGGTGCAAGGAGTGCACGACGGGAACCACAGAGCGATGCCAAAAAGAAAAGGAGCAGAGCGGCGCGGGGAGCGACGCCAAAAGGGGCACAGAAGGGATGAGAAACCTGGGGAAAATCCAGGGAACACAACGGGAACGGGGCAAACTGAAAGCACAGGGAACACAACAGGAACTGGGCAAACTGAAAGCACTGGGAACACAACGGGAACGGTGCAAACTGAAAGCACTGGGAGCACAACGGGAACGGGGCAAGGAGTGCACTACGGGAACCAGAGAACAACAGCAGGAGAAAACAGGAGGGAAAGCTGAGAGAGACAACGTGCAAAACAATAACCGTGCAACAGAAGAGGCAACGACAGCGGGCACACACACGGGGACACGAGGACACACGGGGACACGAGGACACACGGGGACACAGAAGGGAGCGCTGCGCACCATCACCATGCAAACACCACTGAGTGCTGCTCACCTCCATAGACAACCGCTCACCACAGCCCGGATCTGGACAGTTCCAGAAGGTTCCAGGAGACGCAGCTCACGGCCATCGGGGGCAGCCCCAAAAACAACCGACCCTCTGAGTCCCACAGATACAAACCCGGAGCTGTCAGCGCAGCCCCACAGCAGCACAGGGCCGGGACCCACAGAGCCCTACACCGACCCAACCCCATATGGGGGAACACGAAGGGACGTGGGGGGTCCACGGGCACAGAGCATCCATGGTAATGGGACACAGGGGGACCCCACTGAGATCCCAAAGGGGTCCGGGGGTTCCCTTCCCCTGGGGGTGCACCGCACTCTGACAGCACCCACAGAGCTTATGGGGCAGGGGGAGCACTGTGACCCCACTACGTCACTATTGGGATCACCACACACTGCTCGTGGACCTTATGGGCTGGAGGGGCAGAGGGGAACCCCACAACCCCACTCCCTCCCCACAGCCGCCCCACATACGCACGGTGCCCGAGGAGGACTCCGCAGTGCTCCCAGTGCCCCCAGTGCCGCTTCCAGTGCCGCTCCTCGGACCCCGCGGAGCTGCACAAACGGAGCAGAAATGAACGCACAGAAACGCAATCCGCGCTCCGCCGGTAATGAACGGCGCTCTTAATGAGGGCGGGGCGCGGCTCTCAGCACCGGGCGGAGGAGATGGGGCGAAAACGGGCGTGAAAGAAGTGCGAAATGAGCGTGAAAAGAGTGTGAGAGACCGCCAGAAACGGCCAAGGGGACCGGGACCGCCCGGAAAATTCGGGGGAGGGATCCGGGAGAGATCCGCGCCCCAATGAAAGGGACCGGGGGGGAAATCCGCGCCCCGAGGGGGCAAAAAAGGGATCGGGGGGGGGGGGGAGAAATCCGCGCCCCGAGGGGGCAAAAAGGGATCGGGGGGGGGAGCACCCGGCCCCATTTCCAGCGAAGGGATCCGGGGGTCCCAAAGCCGCGGAGCACTCACCCGCACCGCCCGGGGCGGAACTCAGCGGCCACGGGGCGGCATCCGGGGGGACGGAGGAGGGGCTGATCCTGAGCGAGGAGGAGAGGGAAGAGCAGAAGCGGTGGGGGGAAAAGTGGCGGTGATGCGGTGGGCGTGCAAGGAGAGCAGGAACGGAGATAAGCAGAGCTCACCAGGAGATCGGAGTGCGCACACACGCACACACGCACACACACAAACGCACACACACACCAGGAACAAAAGGGCACAGCCAGGAGCGGAACTCACCGCGGAGAGGACGGCACATCCACCACTGAGCATCCACAGCGCGCTGCAAAACACAACTGTGAGCTCACATCAGCGGGGAAACAGAGGAACGGGGCAGCAGAACGACAGACACAGAAAGAAAGACCGCGGGAGCAAAACAGAGAGACAAATAAAGAAATACCGGGGGGGGAAAAGAAAAAAATAAATCAAGAAATACCGGGGGGGCAAAAGAGAAAAATAAATCAAGAAATACCGGGGGGGCAAAAGAAAGAGAAAAATAAATCAAGAAATACCGGGGGGGCAAAAGAAAGAGAAAAATAAATCAAGAAATACCGGGGGGACAAAAGAGAAAAATAAATCAAGAAATACCGGGGGGGCAAAAGAAAGAGAAAAATAAATCAAGAAATACCGGGGGGGCAAAAGAAAGAGAAAAATAAATCAAGAAATACCGGGGGGGCAAAAGAAAGAGAAAAATAAATCAAGAAATACCGGGGGGGCAAAAGAAAGAGAAAAATAAATCAAGAAATACCGGGGGGGCAAAAGAAAGAGAAAAATAAATCAAGAAATACCGGGGGGGCAAAAGAAAGAGAAAAATAAATCAAGAAATACCGGGGGGGCAAAAGAGAAAAATAAAGAAATACCGGGGGGGCAGAAGAAAGAGAAACGGGGGAGCAGAGCTCAGCGGGAAGAAAAGAAATGAAACTGTGAAGAAAAGTGACCCGGGAGAGCGGAGCGGAGCCACGAGCAAAACGCGCCGCAAAGCGACAGAGACACACGGGAGCAGAGCTCACCTGCAGCGGCACAGCTCACCTGGAAAGCGCGCGGCACAACTCACCTGGAGCAGCAAAAACTCCCCTGGAGCAGCACAGCTCCCCTGGAAAACACGCGGCACAACTCACCTGGAAAACACGCGGCAAAACTCACCCGGAGCGGCAAAACCTCCCCTGGAAAACACGCAGCAGAAGTCACCTGGAGCAGCAAAACTCACCCGGAGCGGCAGAGCTCCCCCGGCCCCACAGAGAACCCCCGCAGCGCCCCATAAGCGGAGCTGCGCCGGAGCAGATGCGGCCCCATCCGCTGCCGGACCTTAAATGCGGCTCAGGAGGGGAGGGGCGGCCCCACGGCCCCTCCCACGGCATTACCCCACACCTGTGCCCCACGGCGGCCCCTCCCACGGCATTACCCCACACCTGTGCCCCACGGCGGCCCCTCCCACGGCATTACCCCACACCTGTGCCCCACGGCGGCCCCTCCCACGGCATTACCCCACACCTGTGCCCCACGGCGGCCCCTCCCACGGCATTACCCCACACCTGTGCCCCACGGCGGCCCCTCCCACGGCATTACCCCACACCTGTGCCCCACGGCGGCCCCTCCCACGGCATTACCCCACACCTGTGCCCCACGGCGGCCCCTCCCACGGCATTACCGCACACCTGTGCCCCATAGCGGCCCCTCCCACCGCGTCCCTCCCACTACAAATCCCCCCCGTCCCGCATCCGCCCCTTCCCCGGCATGGACCCCAACCTCTGCCCCACGGCGGACGCTCTGACGGCGCCCCCCCGCTCCCCCCGCCCCATAGCGCCTCTTCTCAACAGCGCTGAACGCCGCGGAGCGCGACCACGGACGGGAGAGGGGCGGCGCTGAGAAACGCTGCGTGTGAACACTGCTAACGGTGCCGGCGGTGAGTACGGGGCGCTGAGTGTGAGCACAGATGCTGAGTCACTGAGTGTGTGAGGATACAGCGCTGAGTGTGAGCACTGAGTGTGTGAGTACAGAGCACGGAGTGTGAGCACTGAGTGTGTGAGGATACAGCGCTGAGTGTGAGCACAGATGCTGAGTCACTGTGTGTGTGAGCAATGAGTGTGTAAGGATACAGCGCTGAGTGTGAGCATTGAGTGTGAGGATACAGCGCTGAGTGTGAGCACAGATGCTGAGTCACTGTGTGTGTGAGCACTGAGTGTGTGAGGATACAGCACTGAGTGTGAGCGCTGAGTGTGTGAGGATACAGCACTGACTGTAAGTGCTGAGTGAGCACAGAGCACTGATTGTGAGCACTGAGCGTGTGAGGATACAGCACTGAGCGTGAGCACTGAGCGTGTGAGCACAGAGCACTGAGTGTGAGCACAGAGTGTGAGCACGGAGTGCTGAGTCACTGTGTGTGAGCGCTGAGTGTGTAAGGATACAGCACTGAGTGTGAGCACTGAGTGTGTGAGTACAGAGCACTGAGTGTGAGCACAGAGTGCTGAGTCACTGTGCGTGAGCGCTGAGTGTGAGCACAGAGTGCTGTGAGGAGCACTGTGTGTGTGAGCACTGAGTGTGAGCACAGTGCTGTGAAAGCACTGAGTGTGTGAGGATACAGCGCTGAGTGTGAGCACAGAGTGCTGAGTCACTGTGTGTGAGCGCTGAGTGTGAGCACAGAGTGCTGAGTCACTGTGTGTGAGCAATGAGTGAGCACAGAGGGCTGAGTGTGAGCACGGAGTGTGAGCACGGAGTGTGTCCCTGTGTGTGAGCGCTGTGATCCCCATGGATGGCGCTGTGTGTTCCCATGGATCCCCATGGATGGCGTTCTCCGTTCCCACGGATCCCCATGGATGGCGCCCATAGCACCGCTTTGCCGTGGGTCGCTGTGCCCCACATGTGTGGGGCGTTGGGCCGCAGGGATTCTGCACAGGGACCACAAGCAGAGGTGGAGGACACGTTAATGAATTGGCTGGAGGACACGTTAATTAGCTGCAGGGCCATTAATTAATTGGCTGCAGGACACGTTCCCACAGAGATGAGGGGCACAGTGCCCCCATGGACCCCACAGTGCCCCATAGCACCCAGTAGTGCCCCCATGGACCCCACAGTGCCCCATAGCACCCAGTAGTGCCCCCATGGACCCCACAGTGCCCCCATGGACCCCACAGTGCCCCATAGCACCCAGTAGTGCCCCCATGGACCCCACAGTGCCCCATAGCACCCAGTAGTGCCCCGTAGCACCCAGTAGTGCCCCACGGACCCCACAGTGCCCCCATGGACCCCCACACCCCCCCCGATCCCATCCCCACTGTATTCCCCGAGGTGCCCCCAGGCCCCACTCCTCCCCACAGATCGCAGTGTCCCCCGTGGACTCCAATGGGGCGCCCCATAGACCCCCACGGTGCCCCACAGATGAGCGGCCAGCCCTCCCCTCCCCCCCACCCATCTCTCCCCTTCTGTGGCCACGTTGGCGCCCCACAGCACCCACCCCCACCCCACATCCTCTTCCGCTGTGGGGCGGAAGGAAGCGGTGGCCCCACAGCGGCGGTGGCACTATGGCCGTCCCTGCAGTGCTCCTCGTGGGAGCGGCGCTGTGGGGTGAGGGCTGTGGGGGGGGACGTGGGGGGCACATGGACGTGGGAAGGGGAACAGTTCTGGGGGCACTATGGGATGCTATGGGGTGCTACTGGGTGCTGTGGGGCGCTACTGGGTGCTGTGGGGCACTGTGGGATGCTATGGGGTGCTACTGGGTGCTGTGGGGCACTGTGGGATGCTATGGGGTGCTACTGGGTGCTGTGGGGCACTACTGGCTGCTATGGGTCGCTCTGGGTCATTGCGGGGTGCTATGGGGCACTGTGGCACGCTATGGGGCACTGCAGGGTGCTGCGGGGCCCCACAGGATGCTATGGGGCACTGCGAGGTGCTACAGGATGCTGTGCGGCCCCACAGGATGCTATGGGGCACTATGAGCTTCTACAGGATGCTATGGGGCACTGCAGGATGCTATGGGGCGCTATGGGGCACTGCAGGATGCTATGGGGCGCTGTGGGGCACTGCGAGGTGCTACGGGATGCTGTGGGGCACTGCAAGGTGCTATGGGGCACTACTGAGTGCGGTGGGGCACCGTGGGGCGCTATGGGGCAGCCACCGCCCCACAGTGACCCCGCCGTGCCCCCCAAGCGCTGCTCCCCCCCACGGGGGCCTTCAACCTCCACCCGACCCCACACCGCATCCTGGAGGTCGGCGGGACCCACAGCTTCGGGCACGGGGTGCTGGCGCTGCCGGGGGCACGGTACGGACCCCTTCCGCCCCCCCCCCCACTCGTGACCCCAAATACCCGCGGCCGTGGGTCAGCCCCACTCGGCTCACGCCGCGTGTCCCCGCAGAGTGCTGGTGGGAGCCCCGGCCGTGGGGCGGCTGTACGGCTGCGACGTGCACAGCGGGAACTGCAGCGAGGTGGAGCTGGGGGGTGAGCGCGGGGCGGGGGGACGCTGTGGGGCGGGGATGGGGGCGGGGGGGGAACCCGCTATGGGGCGGGGATGGGGGCGGGAGGGAGGACCCGCTGTGGGGCGGGGATGGGGGCGGGGGGGGGACGCTGTGGGGCGGAGATGGGGGCGGGAGGGCACACGCTGTGGGGCAGGGATGGGGGCGGGGGGGAGGGGACGCTGTGGGGCGGGGATGGGGGCGGGGGGGGAACCCGCTATGGGGCGGTGATGGGGGCGGGAGGGAGGACCCGCTGTGGGGCGGGGATGGGGGCGGGAGGGAGGACCCGCTGTGGGGCGGGGGGGAACCCGCTGTGGGGCGGGGATGGGGGCGGGAGGGAGGACCCGCTGTGGGGCGGGGATGGGGGCGGGAGGGAGGACCCGCTATGGGGCGGGGATGGGGGCGGGAGGGAGGACCCGCTATGGGGCGGGGATGGGGGCGGGAGGGAGGACCCGCTGTGGGGCGGGGATGGGGGCGGGAGGGAGGACCCGCTGTGGGGCGGGGATGGGGGCGGGAGGGAGGACCCGCTATGGGGCGGGAATGGGGGCGGGGGAAATGACGGCGCGTGGACCCCGCAGGGAACGGCACGGCCACGCACGTGGGGATGGCGCTGACCCGCGACGGCGACGCCGCCATCGTGAGTGGGGTTCTGGGGCCGCCGCTGTGGGGTGGCCGCTGTGGGGCGGCCCTGAGCTCCGCCCCACACCGCAGGCGTGCGGCCCCGGACCCACGCGGGAGTGCAACCGCAACGTCCACGTCGGGGGAACGTGCGCGGTGCTCGGCCCCGATCTGCGCCCGCTGCAGCTGCTCGAGCCCGGCAAGCAGGGTGAGCTGTGGGGCGGGCTATGGGGCAGGTTGTGGGGCGGGCTATGGGGCAGGTTGTGGGGCGGGGTGCGGTGTGGGGCGCAGGGAAATGTGCTGAGTGGGGATGTGCGCAGCACGGGAGTGTGAGGATGTGGGGCGGCCCCCCAAGCTGCGGGGATGGATGTGGGGATGTGGGGCAGCCCTCCAAGCTGTGGGGCGGGATGCAGGGTTGTGGGGCAGGCTATGGGGCAGCCCCTGAACCGTGGGTGGCTGATGCGGTGCCGTGGGTCTGTCCGTGGGTCTGACACGGGGCTGTGGATCTGTCCGTGGGTCTGCGTGGGTCTGAGTCGGTGCTGTCCGTGGGTCTGCCCGTGGGTCTGACTCGGCGCTGTCCGTGGGTCTGACACGGGGCTGTGGGTCTGCCCGTGGGTCTGCGTGGGTCTGAGTCGGCGCTGCCCGTGGGTCTGACACGGGGCTATGGGTCTGACTCGGCGCTGTCCGTGGGTCTGCCCGTGGGTCTGCGTGGGTCTGACTCTCGGCGCTGCCCGTGGGTCCGCGTGGGTCTGAGTCGGCGCTGCCCGTGGGCCGCAGCGTGCGTTCCCCGCGCGGTGGACGCGGTGTTTCTGTTGGACGGCTCCGGCAGTGTCACCGCGGCGCAGTTCAGCGCCGTCTGTGAATTCATGGCCGACGCCATCGAGCAGCTCAGCAACAGCTCCTTCCGGGTGCGGCGCTATGGGGCGGCGGTGGGGCTGGGGGGGGCTATGGGGCGGCGGTGGGGCTGGGGGGGGCTATGGGAAGGCGGTGGGTATTGGGGGGCTATGGGGGGCTGGGAGGCTGGGGGCTCTATGGGTCTTTCTGTGGGGTGCTATGGGTTTTTCTGTGGGTCCCTATGGGGCGCTGTGGGTCTCTATGGGGCACTGTGGGGTGCGATGGGGCACTAACACGGTCTCTCTGGGGCGCTATGGGTCTTTATAGGGCAATAACATGGTCCTTGTGGGGCGCTAACACGGTGTCTGTGGGGCGCTATGGGGCACTAACATGGTCTCTCTGGGACGCTATGGGTCTTTATAGGGCAATAACATGGTCCTTGTGGGTCGCTGTGGGGCGCTAACGGTCGCTATGGGTCGCTGTGGGGCGCTAACACGGTCGCTATGGGTCGCTGTGGGGCGCTAACACGGTCTCTATGGGGCGCTATGGGGCGCTAACGGTCTCTATGGGGCACTAACACGGCATCTGTGGGGCGCTGTGGGGCACTAACACGGTCTATGGGTCTCTATGGGGCACTAACACGGTCTCTATGGGGCGCTAACACGGTCTTTATGGGGCGCTATGGGGTACTAACACGGTCTCTATGGGGCGCTATGGGGCGCTAACACGGTCTTTATGGGGCGCTATGGGGCACTAACGCGGTCTCTATGGGGCGCTATGGGGCGCTAACACGGTCTCTATGGGGCGCTGTGGGGCACTAACACGGTCTCTATGGGGCGCTATGGGGCACTAACACGGTCTCTATGGGTCTCTATGGGGCGCTAACACGATCTCTATGGGGCGCTATGGGGCGCTAACACGGTCTCTATGGGGCGCTATGGGGCACTAACACGGTCTCTGTGGGGCGCAGTTCGGCGCGGTGCAGTTCTCGGATTTCCCGGAGGTGATTTTTTCTCTGCGCGATTTCGCGGAGCGACCGCGGCCGCGGGAACTGCTGAGCGGCGTCCGGCAGCAGCGCGGCCTCACCGAGACCTTCAGCGCCGTGCGCTTCGTGGCGTGAGTGCTGCCCCATAGCGCTGCCCCATAGCGCTGCCCCGCTGCCCCATAGCACTGCCCCGCTGCCCCATAGCGCTGCCCCATAGCTCCATCCGGCAGCAGCGCGGCCTCACCGAGACCTTCAGCGCCGTGCGCTTCGTGGCGTGAGTGCTGCCCCATAGCGCTGCCCCACTGCCCCATAGCGCTGCCCCACTGCCCCATAGCGCTGCCCCATAGCTCCATCCGGCAGCAGCGCGGCCTCACCGAGACCTTCAGCGCCGTGCGCTTCGTGGCGTGAGTGCTGCCCCATAGCGCTGCCCCACTGCCCCATAGCGCTGCCCCATAGCGCTGCCCCACTGCCCCATAGCACTGCCCCACTGCCCCATAGCGCTGCCCCATAGCTCCATCCGGCAGCAGCGCGGCCTCACCGAGACCTTCAGCGCCGTGCGCTTCGTGGCGTGAGTGCTGCCCCATAGCGCTGCCCCATAGCGCTGCCCCACTGCCCCATAGCGCTGCCCCCGCTGCCCCATAGCGCTGCCCCATAGCTCCATCCAGCAGCAGCACGGCCTCACCGAGACCTTCAGCGCCGTGCGCTTCGTGGCGTGAGTGCTGCCCCATAGCGCTGCCCCACTGCCCCATAGCACTGCCCCGCTGCCCCATAGCACTGCCCCATAGCTCCATCCGGCAGCAGCGCAGGCTCACCAAGACCTTCAGCACCATGCACTTCGTGGCGTGAGCGCTGCCCCATAGCACTGCCCCGCTGCCCCATAGCGCTGCCCCATAGCTCCATCCGGCAGCAGCGCGGCCTCACCGAGACCTTCAGCGCCGTGCGCTTCGTGGCGTGAGTGCTGCCCCATAGCGCTGCCCCACTGCCCCATAGCGCTGCCCCACTGCCCCATAGCGCTGCCCCATAGCTCCATCCAGCAGCAGCACGGCCTCACCGAGACCTTCAGCGCCGTGCGCTTCGTGGCGTGAGTGCTGCCCCATAGCGCTGCCCCACTGCCCCATAGCACTGCCCCATAGCGCTGCCCCGCTGCCCCATAGCGCTGCCCCGCTGCCCCATAGCGCTGCCCCACTGCCCCATAGCGCTGCCCCATAGCTCCATCCGGCAGCAGCGCGGCCTCACCGACACCTTCAGTGCTGTGCAGTTTGTGGCGTGAGTACTGCCCCATAGCGCTGTGACCCATAGCGCTGCCCCACATCAGCCCATCACTGCCCCACATCCCCCTTGTCCTCTCCCACCCCATATCTCCCACCCCACTCCCCCCACCCCATATCCCCCCATTTTCCCCACACCCCATTTCTCCCCTATTAACCCCACCCCATCCCCCCTCCCCCGCAGGACACGCGTGTTCACGGCTCCCCTCCCCCGCAGGACACGCGTGTTCACGGCTCCCCTCCTCCGCAGGACACGCGTGTTCACGGCTCCCCTCCCCCGCAGGACACACGTGTTCACGGCTCCCCTCCCCCGCAGGACACGCGTGTTCACGGCTCCCCTCCCCCGCAGGACACGCGTGTTCACGGCTCCCCTCCCCCGCAGGACACGCGTGTTCACGGCTCCCCTCCCCCGCAGGACACGCGTGTTCACGGCTCCCCTCCCCCGCAGGACACACGTGTTCACGGCTGAGAACGGTTCCCGTCCCGGAGCGCTGCGCGTCCTCATCATCATCACCGACGGCGACGCCACGGATCGGGGCGACGTCCGCGAGGCCGAAGAGCGCGGCATCGTGCGCTACGTCATCGGGGTGCGGCGCTGTGGGGCCGGGATGTGGGGCTGCGCCGTAGGGCTGGATGTGGGGCTGTGCTATGCTGTGGGGCTGTGCTATGGGGATGGGATATAGGGCTGTGCTGCAGAGTTGTGCTATGGGGAGAGGATGTGGGGCTGTGCTGTGGGGCCGGGATGTGGGGCTGTGCTATGCCGTGGGGCTGTGCTATGGGGCTGGGATATAGGGCTGCGGAGTTGTGCTATGGGGAGAGGATGTGGGGCTGCGCCGTGGGGCTGTGCTATGGGGATGGGATATAGGGCTGTGCTGTGGGGAAGGGATATAGGGCTGTGCTATGGGGCTGCGCCATAGAGCTGGGATATGGGGCTGTGCTATGCTGTGGGGCTGCGCCGTGGGGCTGCACCGTGGGGATGAGATATAGGGCTGTGCCGTGGGGAAGGGATATAGGGCTGTGCTATGGGGCTGCGCCGTGCGGCTGTGCTGTGGGGAGGGGATGTGGGGCTGCGCCATAGAGCTGGGATATGGGGCTGTGCTATGCTGTGGGGCTGCGCTGTGGGGCTGCGCCGTGGGGATGAGATATAGGGCTGCGCTGTGGGGCTGTGCTGTGGGGAGGGGATATAGAGCTGTGCTATGGGGCTGTGCCGTGGGGATGGGATATAGGGCTGTGCTGTGGGGCTGTGCTGTGGGGAGGGGATATAGGGCTGTGCTATGGGGCTGCGCCGTGGGGCTGTGCCGTGGGGATGGGATATAGGGCTGTGCTGTGGGGCTGTGCTGTGGGGAGGGGATATAGGGCTGTGCTATGGGGCTGCGCCGTGGGGCTGTGCCGTGGGGATGGGATATAGGGCTGCGCTGTGGGGCTGTGCCGTGGGGATGGGATATAGGGCTGTGCTATGGGGCTGTGCCGTGGGGCTGGGATATAGGGCTGCGCTGTGGGGAGGGGATATAGGGCTGTGCTATGGGGATGGGATATAGGGCTGTGCTGTGGGGAGGGAATATAGGGCTGCGCTGTGGGGCTGTGCTGTGGGGCTGGGATATAGGGCTGTGCTATGGGGCTGTGCTATGGGGCTGTGCCGTGGGGATGGGATATGGGGCTGCGCTGTGGGGCTGCGCTGTGGGGAGGGGATATAGGGCTGTGCTATGGGGCTGCGCTGTGGGGCTGTGCCGTGGGGAGGGGATATAGGGCTGCACTGTGGGGCTGTGCTGTGGGGAGGGGATATAGGGCTGCGCTGTGGGGCTGTGCCGTGGGGATGGGATATAGGGCTGCGCTGTGGGGCTGTGCCGTGGGGCTGTGCCGTGGGGTTGGGATATAGGGCTGCGCTGTGGGGCTGGGATATAGGGCTGCGCTGTGGGGCTGCGCTGTGGGGAGGGGATATAGGGCTGTGCTATGGGGCTGCGCTGTGGGGCTGTGCCGTGGGGCTGGGATATAGGGCTGTGCTATGGGGCTGCGCTGTGGGGCTGTGCTGTGGGGAAGGGATATAGGGCTGTGCTGTGGGGCTGCGCCGTGGGGCTGTGCCATGAGGATGGGATATAGGGCTGCGCTGTGGGGCTGTGCCGTGGGGATGGGATATAGGGCTGTGCTGTGGGGCTGGGATATAGGGCTGTGCTGTGGGGATGGGATATAGGGCTGTGCTATGGGGCTGCGCCGTGGGGCTGTGCTATGGGTCTGCGCCATGGGGCTGCGCCGTGGGGCTGTGCCGTGGGGATGGGATATAGGGCAGTGCTATGGGGCTGCGCTGTGGGGCTGTGCCGTGGGGATGAGATATAGGGCTGCGCTGTGGGGCTGTGCTGTGGGGAGGGGATATAGGGCTGTGCTATGGGGCTGCGCCGTGGGGCTGTGCCGTGGGAATGGGATATAGGGCTGCGCTGTGGGGATGGGATATAGGGCTGTGCTGTGGGGAGGGGATATAGGGCTGTGCTATGGGGCTGCGCTGTGGGGAGGGGATATAGGGCTGTGCCGTGGGGTTGGGATATAGGGCTGTGCCGTGGGGCTGGGATATAGGGCTGTGCTGTGGGGCTGGGATATAGGGCTGTGCTGTGGGGCTGGGATATAGGGCTGTGCTATGGGGCTGCGCCGTGGGGCTGTGCTATGGGTCTGCGCCGTGGGGCTGTGCCGTGGGGATGGGATATAGGGCTGTGCTATGGGGCTGCGCCGTGGGGTTGTGCCGTGGGGATGGGATATAGGGCAGTGCTATGGGGCTGCGCTGTGGGGCTGTGCTGTGGGGAGGGGATATAGGGCTGTGCTGTGGGGCTGTGCTGTGGGGAGGGGATATAGGGCTGTGCTATGGGGCTGCGCCGTGGGGCTGTGCCGTGGGAATGGGATATAGGGCTGCGCTGTGGGGCTGTGCTGTGGGGAGGGGATATAGGGCTGTGCTATGGGGCTGCGCCGTGGGGCTGTGCCGTGGGGATGGGATATAGGGCTGTGCTATGGGGCTGCGCCGTGGGGTTGTGCCGTGGGGATGGGATATAGGGCAGTGCTATGGGGCTGCGCTGTGGGGCTGTGCTGTGGGGAGGGGATATAGGGCTGCGCTGTGGGGCTGTGCCGTGGGGAGGGGATATAGGGCTGTGCTATGGGGCTGTGCTGTGGGGATGGGATATAGGGCTGCGCTGTGGGGCTGTGCCGTGGGGATGAGGTATAGGGCTGCGCTGTGGGGCTGTGCTGTGGGGAGGGGATATAGGGCTGTGCTATGGGGCTGCGCCGTGGGGCTGTGCCGTGGGAATGGGATATAGGGCTGCGCTGTGGGGCTGCGCTGTGGGGATGGGATATAGGGCTGTGCCGTGGGGCTGGGATATAGGGCTGGGATATAGGGCTGTGCTATGGGGCTGCGCTATGGGGAGGGGATGTGGGGCTGCGCCATTGGGCTGTGTCATTGTGCTGTACTTTGCCATGAGGCTGCACCATGGGGTAATGCTATGGGGCTGTGCCGTAGGGCTGTGCTATGGGGATGAGATATAGGGCTGTGCCGTGGGGATGGGATGTGGGGCTGTGCCGTGGGGATGGGATCTAGGGCTGTGCTATGGGGCTGCGCCGTGGGGCTGTGCTGTTGGGAGGGGATGTGGGGCTGCGCCATAGAGCTGGGATATGGGGCTGTGCTATGCCGTGGGGCTGCGCCGTGGGACTGTGCTATGGGTCTGCGCCGTGGGGCTGAGCTATGGGAAGCGGACGTGGGGCTGCACTGTGGGGCTGTGCTATGGGGAGGGGATGTGGGGCTGTGCCGTGGGGCTGGGATATCCGGCTGTGCTATGGGGCTGCGCCGTGGGGCTGCGCTATGGGGAGGGGATGTGGGGCTGCGCTGTGGGGCTGCGTCATTGTGCTGTACTTTGCCATGAGGCTGCGCCATGGGGTAATGCTATGGGGCTGTGCTGTGGGGCTGCGCTGTGGGGCAGTGCTGTGGGGTAATGTTAAGGGGCTGCGCCATGGGACTGGGATGTGGGGCTGTACTGTGGGGCTGTGCTATGGGGCTGCGCCGTGGGGCTGTGCTATGGGGAGGGGATATAGGGCTGTGCTGTGGGGCTGTACTTTGCCATGGGGCTGCGCCATGGGGCGGTGCTGTGGGGCTGTGCCATAGGGCTGTACTTCTCCATGGGGCTGGGATGTGGGGCTGTGCTGTGGGGAGGGGATGTAGGGCTGCACCGTGGGGCAGTGCTGTGGGGTAATGCTGTGGGGCTGCGCCGTGGGGCAGTGTCATAGGGCTGTGGGGTGATGCTATGGGGCTGTACTTTGTCTTGGGGCTGTGCTATGGGGCAGCGCTGTGGGGGCCATATCATAGGGCTGTACTTTGCTGTCAGGCTGCACCGTGGGGCGGTGCTATGGGGCAGTGCTGTGGGGTGATGCTGTGGGGCTGTGCTGTACCGTGGGGCTGTGCTGTGGGGAGGGGATGTAGGGCTGCGCCGTGGGGCTGTGATATAGGGCTGACATATGGGGCTGTGCCCTGGGGTTGCGCCTTGGGGCTGCGCTATGGGGCAGGGATATGGAGCTGTGATATAGGGCTGACATATGGGGCTGCGCCATGGGGCTGTGCTATGCCGTGGGGCTGTGCTATGGGGCTGTGCTATGCCGTGGGGCTGTGCCATACACTGTGCCATGGGGCGGTGCTGTGGGGCTGTGATATAGGCCTGTGCTATAGGGCTGCGACATGGGGCTGTGATATAGGGCTGGGATGTGGGGCTGTGATATAGGGCTGTGCTATGGGGAGAGGATGTGGGGCTGTGCTGTCAGGCTGCGCCGTGGGGTGATGCTGTGGGGCTGTGCTGTACAGTGGGGCAGTGCCGTGGGGCAGTGTCATAGGGCTGTGGGGTGATGCTATGGGGCTGTACTCTGTCGTGGGGCTGTGCTATGGGAAGGAGATGTGGGGCTGCGCTGTGGGGCTGTGCCATAGGGCTGCACCGTGGGGCTGCACCGTGGGGCTGTGCTATGGAGATGGAATATAGGGCTGTGCTGTGGGGCTGCGCCGTGGGGCTGGGATGTGGGGATGGGATATGGGGCTGCGCCGTGGGGCTGTACTTTGCTGTGGGGCTGCGCTGTGGGGCGGTGTTGTAGGGCTGTGCTGTGCTATGGGGTGATACTATGGGGCTGTGCCGTGGGGCTGTGCTATGGGGATGGGATGTGGGGCTGTGCTGTGGGGAGGGGGATGTAGGGCTGTGATATAGGGCTGACATATGGGGCTGTGCCCTGGGGTTGCACCTTGGGGCTGTGCTATGGGGCAGGGATGTGGGGCTGTGCCATGGGGCTGTGATATAGGGCTGACATATGGGGCTGCGCCATGGGGCTGTGCTATGCTGTGGGGCTGCGCCATACACTGTGCCATGGGGCGGTGCCGTGGGGCTGTGATATAGGGCTGTGCTATGGGGCAGGGATGTGGGGCTGTGATATAGGGCTGTGCTACGGGGAGGGGATGTGGGGCTGTGCTGTACAGTGGGGCTGCACCGTGGGGCAGTGCTGTGGGGCTGTGGGGTGATGCTATGGGGCTGTACTCTGTCGTGGGGCTGTGCTATGGGAAGGAGATGTGGGGCTGCGCTGTGGGGCTGTGCCATAGGGCGGTGCTGTGGGGCAGTGTCATAGGGCTCGTGGGGTGATGCTATGGGGCTGTGCCATAGGGCGGGTGCTGTGCTATGGGGCTGTACTGTGCCGTGGGGCGGTGCTGTGGGGCTGCGCCGTGGGGCTGTGCTGTGGGGAGGGAATGAGGGGCTGTGCTGTGGGGCACTGCTATGGGGCTGGGATGTGGGGCTGTGCTGTACTATGGGGCTGCGACTTGGGGCTGTACTTTGCCATGGGGCAGTGCTATGGGGCTGGGCTGTGCTGTGCTATGGGGCAGAGCTGTGGGGTGATGCTGTGGGGCTGTGCTGTACTGTGGGGTGGGGCTGCGCCGTGGGGCAGTGTCATAGGGCTGTACTGTGCTATGGGGCAGTGCTGTGGGGTGATACTATGGGGCTGTGCTGTACCATGGGGCTGATGACATGGGGCTGGGATGTGGGGCTGCGCCGTGGGGCAGTGCTATGGGGAGGGGATGTGGGGCTGCGCCGTGGGGCAGTGTCATAGGGCTGTGGGGTGATGCTATGGGGCTGTACTTTGTCGTGGGGCTGCGCTATGGGGCGGTGCTGTGGGGCTGTGTCATAGGACTGTACTTTGCCGTGGGGCGATGCTATGGGGCGGTGCCGTACTGTGGGGTGATGCTGTGGGGCTCTGCTATGGGGATGGCATGGGGGGGCTGTGCCGTGGGGCGATGCTGTGCTGTGGGGCAGTGCTGTGGGGCTACACCACGCCGTGGGGCTGCTGGCAGTCAGTCTGTGTCTGCACTGCACAGGAGCGCCCCACACACACAGCCCTCTGCCCCACACACTCTGTCTCTCTGCCCCACACACTCTGTCTCTGCCCCACACACTCTGTCTCTGCCCCACACACTCTCTGCCCCACACATTCCATCTCTGCCCCACACGTGCAGGTGGGGCAGAACTTTCGCGCGGGCCGCGCAGCCGGGCGCAGCTGGAGCTGTTGGCGTCGTGCTGCCCCACACACTCTGTCTCTCTGCCCCACACACTCTGTCTCTCTGCCCCCACGCATTCTCTGCCCCACACACTCTGTCTGTGCCCCACACTCTGTCTGTGCCCCACACGTGCAGGTGGGGCAGAACTTCGCGCGGCCGCGCAGCCGGGCGCAGTTGGAGCTGTTGTCCTCCCGCCCCAGCGCCGCTTTCGTGACGGTGTTGGACGACTTCGCGCGGCTGCGGGGGGCTCTTCCGGCGGCTGCAGGCGCACATCTACGGCATCGAGGGTACCCCGAAAGGGGGGGGGGGACCCCGAAATGGGGGGGACCCCGAAAAGGGGGGGGGGGACCCCGAAAAGGGGGGGGGACCCGAAAAGGGGGGGGACCCCGAAAAGGGGGGGGGACCCCGAAATAGGGGGGGGACCCCGAAATGGGGGGGGACCCCGAAATGGGGGGGGACCCCGAAAAGGGGGGGACCCCGAAAAGGGTGGGGGGACCCCGAAATGGGGGGGGACCCCGAAAAGGGGGGGGACCCCGAAAAGGGGGGGCCGGAAAGGGGTTGACCCCGAAAAAAGGGGGGGGGCCCCGAAATGGGGGGGGGGCCCCGAAATGGGGGGGGGCCGAAAAGGGGGACCCCCGAAATGGGGGGGGGACCCCGAAATGGGGGGGGGGACCCCGAAATGGGGGGGGGCCGAAAAAAGGGGGGGGACCCCAAAAAAAAGGGGGGGGACCCCGGAAAGGGGGGGGGCGGAAAGGGGTTGACCCCGAAAAAAGGGGGGGGGACCCCGAAATGGGGGGAGGGCCTGAAAAGGGGGGGGGGACACACCAAAAAGGGGGGGGGCCCTGCACATCTACGGCATCGAGGGTACCCCGAAAAGGGGGGGGGGCACCGAAATGGGGGGGGGCCGGAAAGGGGGGGGACCCCGAAAAAAGGGGGGGGACCCTGAAATGGGGGGGGGGGCGAAAAAGGGGGGGGCCCACAACAAGGGTAACCCCGCCCCCATTAATTCCCGCTGTCGTTAATTAGTGACGGCCCCCTGATTAATTAATGACGGCCCCTGATTAATTAATGACGGCCCCTGATTAATTAATAACCCCTGATTAATTAATAACCCCTGATTAATGAAC
>NW_027071951.1:0-33137 GCF_038088225.1 Cyrtonyx montezumae
CCCGGGCCCTCCGAGCTTAAAAGAGCGCACCGAGAGGGGGTTTAAGTGGGTGAAGCTCCGCGCTGCGCGGACACCGAAGGCCGGGCCAGCGTCTCCTCTCCATTGCGCGGCCGCGGAGGTTCCGCGCTGCCCGGAGGTCCCCTCCGCGTGGGGCCCTCCCCACCCCGGTGGGTTTCCATCAGAAGCAGTACGAGGAGGAAAGGAGGGGTTGCGGGGGGTGGGCAGGAGATGGGTGGGTGCGGGGCCCCCCGCGCGCGGCCGCGGTCACGCGTGGGCCGCCCCCCCACCCCACCCCGGAGGTGGGCAGGGATGCAGAGCGCTGCGTGGAAAGGGCTCTTTAAAAGCTGAGGATCGTCGGAGAGGGGCCGGACAGGAGGGCCGAGGGGGCCGCCCGGGAGGGCGTGGGGGAGCCGCTCGGGGCGGGGAGTTCCTCTCCGCTCTTACGTCTGTCCAAAGGAGCGGCAGACGCCGCGGAGAGAGATAAAGCAAAAGGCGAGCGGAGGGCCGGGGGCAGACTCGACAGCCACCGCGATGGGAAGCAGCTCCCCGCAACGCCGGCCCTGCTAAAGAAGTTGGGAGGCGGGGGGGACCGGCGGGACGCGGACGGCCCCGACCCACGGAGCGGGACGGGAGGAGGAGGCCGCCTGCTTCTCTTCGCGGCAGCCGAGAGCAGCTTTTCCCCCCCCGCGGCCCCCCTTCTGCAGCCGGGTTCGGATTTAGGGATAAAGTGGGAGGAGGAGGAGGAGGAGGAGGAGGGAAGGCGCGGGGGGGGGGGGTCGCTGCCATTTGTTTATCCGCCGAGGGGTGAAGGCTCCCGGTGGAAACAAACCCCGCCGGGGGCCGAGAGTAGAAGGAGGAGAGGAGGAGGAGGAGGAGGAGGGTCGGGGGGGGGGGGGGTATCGCGGCGAGCCCCCAGCAGCGCGGTGGCCTTTTGGGGGGGCTCGTGGGGGGGGGGCGGCGGAGGAGGGCCGGGGCTGGCCGCCGCGAAGCTGCCCGTAGATGACTGCAGAAGCGCAGCAGGCTCTGTCCTCTCAGCCCCCTCCTCCCGCGGTGCACAGCAGCTACGGCCCCATGTCCTCCGTGGCCGAGAAACAGCCGCAGAGCTCGGCCATGGACGCCGCCTCCGCCGCTCCCTCCGGGCCGGGCAGCAGCGCTCCGGGCAGCGGCGGAGCTCCGGGGAGCGGCGGACCTAAAGCGAAGAAAACCAACGCGGGGATCCGGCGACCGGAGAAACCGCCCTATTCCTACATCGCCCTCATCGTCATGGCCATCCAGAGCTCGCCCTCCAAGCGGTTGACCCTCAGCGAGATCTACCAGTTCTTACAGAGCCGTTTCCCTTTCTTCCGCGGCTCTTACCAGGGTTGGAAAAACTCCGTTCGTCACAACCTCTCGCTCAACGAGTGTTTCATCAAGCTGCCCAAGGGGTTGGGCCGTCCGGGCAAGGGACACTACTGGACCATCGACCCGGCCAGCGAGTTCATGTTCGAGGAGGGCTCGTTCCGCCGCCGGCCCCGCGGCTTCAGGAGGAAATGCCAAGCGCTGAAACCCATGTTACAGCATGATGAACGGGCTCAGCTTCAACCACCTCCCCGACAGCTACAGCTTCCAGGGCTCGGCCGGAGGGCTTTCCTGCCCTCCAACAGCCTTTCCCTCGAAGGGGGTTTGGGCATGATGAACGGGCACTTAGCCGGCAACGTGGACGGGATGGGCCTTGCGGGACACTCCGTGCCCCACCTGCCCTCCAACGGCGGGCACTCCTACATGGGCAGCTGCAGCGGTTCCTCGGCGGGGGGATTATCCGCACCACGAGAGCTCCGTGCCCGCCTCCCCGCTGCTGCCCGGCGGAGGGGTGATGGAGCCGCACTCGGTTTACTCCAGCTCGGCCTCGGCGTGGGCTCCCTCCGCCTCGGCCGCCTTAAACACGGGAGCTTCTTACATCAAGCAGCAGCCGCTGTCGCCTTGCAACCCCGCGGCCAACCCGCTGTCCTCCAGCCTTTCCACGCATTCCCTCGATCAGCCCTACCTGCATCAGAACAGCCACAAACACCGCCGAGCTGCAAGGTGAGGCGCGGACACGCGTGGGAGAGCCCTGCGGGGGATGGAAGCGGAGGGGATTGGTTTAAAGCAGCCCCCCCCTCCCCCTCTTCCCCTCACAATGAGGGGATGCGGTGGTCCCTTCGCTCTTTGCCGGAGGAAGCGGCGGTTCGCACCCGTCGGGGATCGCTGCTGCGGGGCAGGGAGATGCCGCATCCCGCATCTCGATGCTCCGGGTGCGGGAAGGGGAGGCCGAGGACACGGGTCCTGGGGGGGTTCAGAGCAAATAGGAGGTGGAGGAACAACAAGGAAGGGGCATGAATAGAGGCTACCTCAGCGCTCAGCTTTTCTCATCGAGGGGGCTCCCAGTAAAGCGGGGGTTTTCCCAAAGGAGCGACTGCCATTCGTGTCCCTAAGCACCCCCCCGCTCCTCCCCAGCCCCACGCATCAGCAGTCCGCTCCTCTCGGGCTTGTGTTTTTCCAGGCCCTTCGCCTACCTCCGCCTATACGGAAGTCGGTGGGGGGGGGGTTCCCCGCTCCCCACGGCCCCACTGCCGCTCCCGGGGGTGGTTGTGCCCCTGCTCGGGGGGGACGGCGGTGTCCGGGCCGCCGTCGGACCGCCGGGCCCTGGGCCTGGGGTGGGTCGGGGAGCTCGGATTTGGGATCCGTCCTGCGGTCCGATCTCATCTCGGGGCCCGGGGAGGCTCTGGGATGCGAGGAGAGCTCCGCATCGATTCGGGCCCCGGAGGGGAAGGTTTGGGGTGGCCGCGTATCGTCCTCGGTCTTGGAGAGGAGAAAAAGAAATGCAGAAAGGATGTAGAGAGGAGCGGTGGTGGGGCAGAAGAACGAAGACAGGGAGGAAAAGGCGCAAATCAGCGCAGGGGCCGAACCGGGCCGAGGGCGGTGGAATGAAGCCGGGACCCGCCGGCTCCACCTCGGCCCTACTGCCATCACTAAGCCGCAGATCAACGCACCGATTTCACTGGGATATTGGGCAAAAAAATCGGTCCTAAAGGAACTCCCAGGCCCGCCCGCCTCGTTAACCGAAACGTCTCAGATCGATAGTCAAAAACGGACTGGGCTCCTCCGGATCCCAGCGCAGATTTGCGCGGCTCCTCCTTGAGCGCAGCCCCAATTTTCGGGGCCTTTTTTTTTCCCCGTCCCGAAGCGGCTGCGGAAGCAGCGGGGGGGGGGGAGGGGGGTTTCCATGGGCGGCCTCGGCCCCTCCGCCCTCTCTATGCCGCCGGGCCGGGGCCGGGAGCGGCCGAATAATTCCGCTCCTCTCCCCGCGGGGTTTGCGCGAAGGCGCAACGCGGAGAAGTAAAAAATACGATACGAAATCCGAACCAAAACGAAATATCCATGGGCCGAGCGGGGTCAGAGCTGCGGACTTTTTCTCCGGCACCTGCCCGCGGAGCGCAACAAAACCTCGATCACAAAACCTCGATTACAAAACCTCGATTTGCGGGCGGCCGGGGTCTTCCCCCTCCCGACGTCGCCTTTTTCCCCCTGCTCTCGACTTATTTTTGGCTAAATCTAATGACGATGGCTGACCGTTTTCTTTCCCCCGTCCTGCAGGCATCCCGCGGTATCACTCCCAATCTCCGAGCATGTGCGACAGAAAGGAATTCGTCTTCTCTTTCAACGCCATGGCCTCCTCCTCTATGCATTCAGCGGGCAGCGGTTCCTATTACCACCAACAAGTGACATACCAGGACATCAAGCCGTGCGTTATGTGAGACGGGGCAGAAAAGCCACCACCTCCCGGGGGCCGCCGAGGCCTGACCCGGGGAACGAGCCCCCCCTTCCCACGCGCACACCCCATCCAGGACCCTGTGGGAGGAGGAAACGGGGGGGATCTGCAGACTGCGTTTGTCCCATCGACGGGACCCCCGGGGATCGGACCCGCTGAGCGCGGCGGGGCCGAATGCGGGCGGCCCCGGGGCTGAGCATCGGCCAGCCCGGCCTCCACCACGTTGTCTTTAATCAAAGACGCTCTCTGCCTTCTTTTTCTTCTTTTGGGTCGGAGAGGGGGAGGGAAAAAAAAAAAAAAAAGGAAAAAAAAAAAGGAAAAAAGCAACCCCCCCCCCCCCCAACACCTCCACCCCACTCCCCTCCCCGAAACCCTCCTCCTCCTCTCCTTTTCTTGAAAATCCCCGACTGCGAGATTGGGTGAAGACTTCGATATTCGATACGCGAGGGTTTGGGGTTCTTTCCTTTTAAAAAAGAAAAGAAATCGCTAACGAAGCGTTCTTAATCACTTCCCTAAATGAGTTCGTTCGAGCGGTGCCACCGCCCCGTCCAAGTGGGGCAGAGCCGGAGTGGGGGCTGCGAGCACCCGACCCCACAGAGCAGCACCGCTCCTCCGGCCCTCCGCTCCCTTCGAGCCCCTACTCCTGAAAATTATTATTTTTTTAATTAATAATCTTTTAAATCTTTTAAATTTTTTTGTCCGGCGGGCAAAAATCTCTCAGAGGGATTATTATTATTATTATTATTATTATTAGCTATCGATATCTACGGTTTTTTTCTTTTTTTTTTTCTTTCTTTCTTTTCTTTTTTCTTTTTCTTTTTTTTTTTTTTGCCTGCGTGAAGGCTGCAGGACCGGACCCTATGCAGAGAGAATAAGGCACTTTGAAAAAGAGACAGCCATGCTCCTTCTGTTATTTATTCTACGCTGTTGTCGTCGTCGTTGCTAATGATGGAGACACGAGGAGTCTCAGTCGATCAGTATTAAAGCGGTGGAGCTCTGTTGGCAATATTTGCCATATAGATTTTGGGTTTTTTTTTTTTTTTGGGGGGGGGGTTGTTTTTTTTTTTGTTTTTTTTTTTGTTTTTTTTTTTCAGTTAACCTCTGTAAATTTTAACCAACCCCGGTCTCTGTGTAAAGACAATCCTCCGTATGTTTTTATAGAAATATATATATAATGAAGGATTATACCCCTCTGCTCCCCCTGTTGTTTTTTTTTTTTTCTTTTTGTTGTTGTTGTTTATTTGTTTTATTTTGTTTTTCGGGCCCTGACATTGTACAGTTGGTGACACCTATTTGAATTCCTTTCTGCACTGTATAAAGCTGTAACGAAGTGGTTGGTTTCGTGTTCTATTTTATTATTATTATTTTATTATTATTGATTTCTTTTTCTCCCTGCCCTTTTGTGTACGTTTTGTCCCTGGAGGGGAAAAAAAAAAAATCGAGCCAAAATAAAATAAAACATGTATGGTCTTTGTACATGGGCTTTGAGACTGTATGAGCAGCAAATAAAGGAGCATGCGGTGTAAGATGCCGAGTTGTATCTGAGGAGTGTGGGCTCCGAGCATTTGGGGCCAAAAAAGTCCCGTTTGGGTGCGGACCCGAAGGGTTTCCAACTTCGTTGGTTTTTTTTGGCTGCGGTGGGTCCCGGAGTTTCCCATTTGGAGGTGCGGAGCCGCTTGAAAGGGGATGCAAAGCGAGGAGGGAGGAAGATCGGTGGCGATTTTCCCTTTTTTCTTCTTAATTATCGCCCGAGGGGAAAAAAGCGAAAGTCGGCGTCCGATGGCTCCGGGCTTCTTAGCAAGGTCAGCGCCGAGCTCAGCTCTCTGCTCTTCCTCCTCTCCTCCTCCTCCTGGCCGATCCCTGTGCTCCCTGCACGGAGCCCGGGACAGCTTTCCTCACCGTGGTAAAAAGAAAGCACATTGAATCAAAGCAGGTATAACCGGGGCTCGACGTTCCCAGCCGGTGCGGGGACCCAGCTTGTCATAAAGGGTTTATTTGCTCTGGTGGGGGGTATGATCGACCCCAGGACGTTCTGCTTTATCCACATCCGTAGGTCATTGTGCCCGGATCGGTGCATAGTCCCAACAGCACACGTGTAGAGATGGATGTGTACAAATTCATCTGGTGGTGGGTGTCTGAACGAGGTTACGCTGCACTAATTAGCTGAGTGCTGCGTAACGGGTTTGATTAAAAGCAAAGTTAGCTGGTAACGCACGCCCACACAAGCTTCCTAATTAGCTGTCCAATTAAGACAGGTGGAAAGGTCTTGATCAGAGTTACTGGAGGCCTCTCTCTGGGAAGTTTAATTAATTCGGGGGTGGGTGTTTGTTGTTTTATTTATTTATTTTTTAAGGATTGGTCTGTTTAACTTTGCAATGCTTATTGGGGTTCCCCTGCTTTTGTGCCTCTGTGGACTGATCCTTCTCTCCAGTTGTGTGTTGGCCGTCCCTGCTGGAGGTGAGCCACGCTGTTGCCATCTCAATGTGGGAGCTGAAGGCTGAGGTTTGCCTCCTGACGCACATATCTGCACTAGGTGTGGCTGAGATAAAGGCTCGGGGTTAGGAGTTCAGTCTCTGCCAAGTGGTTCTTCCTTCCCCGAAATCTCACTATCACTTCTAAGACTCTTTTTCGTCCTTCAGATTCACTTTGGACTCGGGCACGTTATCGATCTGCTCACAGCTCGCGGGCTGCAGGGCTGGGAAGGGCAGGCAGACAACTCGCCATCTGCAGCTCCAGCCCGAGCGAGGTTTGATACCTGGTCCCCGACAAAGCTCTGTGTGATTCCTTTTCCACCCTCCCATCGGTTCCCCTTGCCCCACGCCACCAAGCCTGGAAAAACAGAACCGCCACATACCGTGGACGCCACATATTCCTCAAGCCAGTGAGCACAGTCTAAACAGGCAGCTCTCCATCCCCGACACCTATAGAGGGAAGGAGAGGGCAAAACCCTCCAGCCCTTATTCTGCACAAGACAACCCCGCTTTTTCCCTGCATGCGTTGTCCCAGGGGATGGGAAGATTTGAGCTGTTATCCCAACCAGACCCTTTGTACGTGGTTGTGTGAGCGGGAGGGCTCTGCTGCGAGGTGAGGAGGAATAAGCTGGTTCAGAAATGCTTCTGGAGCCTTGGAAAAGAGGAATAGGCTCACTCCGAATTACAGGATTTGCTCACGTAACAGCCTCCCCCTGCCCAGATCTGAGCCGTGGCCAGCTGATGTGGCTCCGTTCAGTAGAGGTGATTTACTTGCCGCCGTGCTGCACTTTCAGAGCACATCAAGAATCAGGGCCTGCTGCTTCCCACCAGAATTGGCACAAGTTTTTCGGGTGGCTCAGAGGACCCACAAGTCCCCAGACATCCTGCAGCAGGGCCGGGCTGTGCCATAGTGGAGCATTTGGGCAGCAAGGCTCCTTCCCAGGTGTTTCCTCCCAGCTTCTTGCGCTGCCATGGGGCTGGACGTGCACATCTACCACCGTGCTGTTTGTACACTTGTGTCTGCACGATTTCTTGCCTTTACGGTCCCTCATGGGGGATGAACTCAAGCGAGACAGCAGCCAGAAAGTCCCAAAGGTGCGAGCCGCGTTAGGACGCCTTGCAAGAGGCAGTGCGGGGATGGGTCCTCGGGTGAGGGTGAGGAGGGACGAGGGGACGATGCGGGGCGATGCGGGGCACTGCTCGGGGGGAGGGCCCCGTCGGGGGCTGGCGGAGCTCGGCCGTTCCCGTGGCGGCAGCGCCATCTGGTGCCGCCCGCATGGAAGGGGTTTTCGCCGACCAAGGTTGAGATCCCGGCAGTTTCGGGAGGTTTCTGCCCTTTTATTCTTCCTTCTCTTCTCTTCTCTTCTCTTCTCTTCTCTTCTCTTCTCTTCTCTTCTCTTCTCTTCTCTTCTCTTCTCTTCTCTTCTCTTCTCTTCTCTTCTCTCTCTTCTCTTCTCTTCTCTTCTCTTCTCTTCTCTTCTCTTCTCTTCTCTTCTCTTCTCTTCTCTCTTCTTCTCTTCTTCTCTTCTTCTCTTCTCTTTTTACTGAGTCTTCAGATTTAGCGTTGAAACTCCACGGGATGCCTCCAATTCAGTTCTGTGCCCAGGTGGGACAGATGGGACACGTAGGGTGGGGCATTCCATCCAGTACCCCGTGAATATGGATACTCCTGCTACAGATACACGATGCTTCTGGGATGGTTACCCAGACTAGCAGACAATCAGGTGCTTTGGGAGACTTTACTGGTGGAAGTAGGTGCTCTGAATCTGAAATGGATATTTGGGAAGGCCAAGCACTGAGTCTGGTTGGTATTTCTTGGCAGGTGAGGGCTCAAATTAAGTGCTGGGCTTCTCTGTTAATCCAAGAAGCTTTGGACTTGGATGGTGTAGCAGAAATGCTAAGTCAGGGCATGAAGCAGTGATTGAGCACCTGGTGGGGAGGCAGCACCAACCCAGGAGAGCTCAGCTGCATGCAATGTACCCGAGTGATCTTCCCAGCCCTCATTTAAGGGTTGGCATTGCAAGTGAGGGTATCTCTCTGAAGGTCCCTTCTTACCTGGGTTGTCCAAAGGTAAGCAGCTCTTTTCCTTTGTGTCTCTGTTTACAGCTGCTGTATTTGGGCTTGTTCTCATTTGCTGTAGCCAAAGACTTTGTTGCTCTGCTATTGTTGTGATGCTTTCCATCCTGTTGCACCATTAGAGGTGGAATCAAGTCACAGTTCTTGTTGCTTTTAAAAGGCTCTTTGAGACCAGTTCTCCAGTATCAGAGATAAACACCAACCTCCTCTTCTTGGACTCCTCCTGCAGGTTCACTTACCAGGTTTGCATGCTGTTTCAGGTACACGTAGCAGAGTGAAACTCCACTCTAGAGACTAAATCACGATCAAAAAATCTGCTTGGTAACAGAACGGGATGCATGGATGCTGGCAGTGCTTTCACACTTCAGTATTTCTTACACTGAACATAGTTATTTCCTTATATGAGGCAGCAGAAGTTGAAAGACCTGGACTGGTACAGAAAGTGCAGTTCTGTGGCTCAGCTTTAAGCTAATTACTGAGAAAATAAACACACCTGGAAAAGCAAGATGTCAGAGCCTGGAAAGTTTTGCAGGGACTTAAAAGTACCAAGAGTTCACTTGGAGCTGGGTTTGCTACAGCAATTGTGTTCCTATAGGGTAGAAAAGATACTGCAGATCAACAACTGGAGTAAATCACATCCTTCAGAGGGATGGAAACCCCAACCTTTGGAATCTGAGCAGTGCAAGGGCCTGGAAACATTCTGGAGAACACGATATGCCTCTGGAAAAACTCTGAAAAAATGTATTACTCCTGCCTGAATGATTAACTTGACCAGATTGCTCGAAAACACCAAGGAGTGGCTGCAATGGATACACTAATGCTGAGAAGTGTAGAGGTTTTTGCAGCATTTCATGAATGTTTCCCTTCCCTCCCTGCCCCTTTTTCTTTTCATCTCGTCGTCCTGAATGTTTGCTTTATTCCTTTAAAGAAACTCATACTTTTAGCTCCATGTGTTTCTGCATGGGATGGGTAGACCACAACACACTCGTGTGATTTGCTAGACCACTGGAGTAGGCATGTCTTAGAGAAAAAGCCTGTTTCTGTCCCCTGGCTGGTTTCACAGGGAAAGAGAGCTGTGATTTGCATCCCTGCAATGGAGAAGTTTGCAGCTTGACTGACTAGGAAGGATCTCAAGGAGCAGGAGGACACAGCATGGCTGCCTGGTGGCTCTAGCAGCCAAGTGGAGGCAGAGAGATGGAGATGCTGCAGCTCCACCAGGAAGAAAGAAGGTGCTGGGAAGAAACAAGGTGCCCATATATCACATAGAGAAGGCCACCATGCTGTGTGTTTCTATTAATTCATCTGAAGAGCAAGAAGTTGGTGAGCCTCTAACCTGTCTCTCCTGTTGTTTCCTAAAGCGTGCTGGGAATTATCAGCCTATCAGGAGCCAACTCTGCCTTCCTCATTTTTCCATCTGTGAAATGTGGATGTTAGTGGGGCAGCTGTAAAGATGGGCTAGATAGGTCCGTATCCTGAAGTCATTTCTCCCTGTGACTTCAGTGAGATGCCCAGCCCAGAACAATGGCAGGATACACGACCCTAAACATTTCTGCAGCACTTTCAAAGATGAAAAGCAGGCACTTCTATACCTATGCGAGTGGAGGGGCAGAGAAATTTTTCATGATGTTTATAGCAGACATCACAGGGGTTGCACACGAAAACATGGGGAAATGGTGCACTTTTCTTGTGGAGAGATAATCTTTAATAGATGGCAACAAGGAAATAGAGGCATTCATACACAAGCACCTACCACGCAGGAGGGGTATGTTTGCCTGACTGACATGGCCACAGCCACAGATGTTTCCTCCAGAGCCAGCACTGCTGCATGGGGCTGTTCCTTCTAAGGAACCGGAATGAGAGAAATCTCAGCACATGCTTTTCCTTCCCCTCCTCACCCCCTTGCTGTCGTTGAAGAGAAAAATGCAGTGGCTGACTTTCAACGAATGCGTTCTCCTAAAGATGTTTGTTTCTTCCTTTGAAGTGCTAGGAGATGAAATTAAAAAGGGGGGGGGGGGGGTGTTGGGAACAACAAAGACATGAAGCCAGTATTTAACCACCCCCTTTACTTGTCTCTGCTGATAGATAATGAGCTAAATCATCTGTCCTTAAAGACTGCTTCCTGTGAGGGAACAAGGGACTGATGTGAATGGATGCTGGAGGGCTGGATGGGGACCTGGCTGTATCACATAGGAGCAGGCTTTGCTGTCTTCCCACCCCGATGTTATTTTTTATCCCTTGTTCTCTCCATGGAAACAAATAATCCCTGACTCTTGTCACTTAGAGAAGACTACACAGCAACATGGCTTGTTTACTCACTGTTGCCTTTGGTGGCTTGAAGCTGTGTGGCCTTGTCCATGTTCCAAGAAATGCATGGACGAAGCTGTCTGAAGGAAAACCCTCATGATTGTATAGTTTTTCCGTGCTGAGTGGCAGTTAGCCACCTCATTTTTATTGTTAGCAGATCACCATGTTGCCTCACTGCTCTGTGCCACACACCACGCTGTGACTAATATTGTTCAACAAAAGAAAATCCCCTCTAAATTGATCGTGTTCTCAAGCCTAATGGACCTGGTAGAGGCTCCATTCGGCTGATAGTGCTTCCTCTTTGCATCTCTCCTGTAAGTGGGGGTAGAAAAGGACAAACAGAAGGGACAGAATCACTCTGGGAAGCTCAGACAGCACCTAGGGTGGTCGCTGCCAGACTCTGCACCCTCTTAGCTGCCATGGAAGTTGGGCTGGGTTTGCTCAGCTTCTGGAGCTGTTCAGCATCTTTCCCCCACTGAACCCTTGAAGAGAGGGGCATGTAATAATGACATCCTAACTTGTTTGTGCCATGAAAGGATCTGGAAAGAATGCATCGAACCACATGACAAGTGAGGACATCAGGCTGCACAGAGAATAGAAGGACCTCATTTTTAATTACTTCTGAACAAAGTTGGCTCAGTAAAGTATTTCCCATTGTACTGCTGAACTTTTCTTCTCGTCGCACAGCAGTGAAGCACAAGCTCTGCTGCTGCAAGTGGGCTGAAATCTGTCTGTGTTAGGGATCACTTCACTTCCTATTGAATGCAGACCATCCATTTATCAAAGGCACTTTAGTGTTTTATGCAACATCTAGGCACGTCTTTCTCATTGTGGGTGTTTTTAGCCTGAGAGCCTTAAAATGTGAGGATACCTCACTGTTTGTACAGAAAGAAAATAGGGGTTAAGAGGTAAGGTGTACATTCTCTCCCTGTTGCTCAGGGAGCTTACAGGGAACAGGGTTGAAGCACTGAGACTTTGGAAGCCCCAGACTAGTGCTTCAGTCACAGCAATAAAGAAGGGCTGTGTGTATTGGTGGCCACCTGAGATGAGGCAACATATCCACGTATACATAACCACATTCAACCTAGGTGCTAGCAGCAGGGCCACAACAACAACTGGCAGAAATTGAAGTATTATTATTCTAGTAAAGGTTCTCATCTTTAAAGCTTGTTAACTCAGACAGTAGATCCCTTAGGGCATGGACTCTGAGGCTTGATCGTTAGTAAAATATCTTGCACAATCTTGATGTGGGCTGGAGTAAAAAAAATAAGCAGGCTTCAGTTCCTCGAGTTTCATTATGAGATCAGAGTCTAAGGATTTGCTGAAAAGTATAACATTTCAGAGCTTTATGGATTGAGAGAAAAGTCAGAAGTGACTCATGTCCAACTGATGTCTTCCTGAGCGTGCAGAGAGCCCGAAACAATAGACCTAAAAGATGCAAACTGCCCCATTCACTCCGTCTTCAAAATCTGCTGCCTCCCTAAGCAGGAACTTGGTCAGCCTGTAAGAAAAAATCCACATCATACAGCTGGAGATGCCAGAAAGTCATGCAGGCGTGTGCCCTCGGTAGTCTTGTATTACTTAATTAAACAGCAATTTGCATTGAAATGTCACTTAGCTAAAGAAGACCAGCTTCCTAAGCAGTGGTAAGAGCTCCATTCTTAACACAGCTTCTCTTGCTTCAAGACAGAAATCACACTGACTTCAGCACGTCCAAGGTCAAACTCCTACCAACTGTGTTATTATACAACACATTTCAGAAAGCATAAGATATACCCAATTCCTCACAGGTTAAGCTCACAGAACAGCTTTGCTGAAAGTTATGCTGCTTTTTTCTGTTCATCCTTTTCTTTGAAGAAAGCAAATACTTAAGCTCCTACAAAATCACTTTTTGTTTTCACTGTGGGAATCCTATAGATGCGACAGGACTCCTTACAGTTTTTTCACCTCTAAAGGTTGTTGTCTTCTGTCACATTTGCCAAGACAAAACCCTTGTGAAAGTAAGGAGGCCAGCCTAGAACAGTGGGGACTGTGAGGAAGCCAAGCCTCCTCATTTCTGAGAACTACTGCTTACCTTCATGTAAACTACTAAACCTCTGCAGGGGCACTGAACCCTGGTGAACTTTCTGTAGCTTCAGGCCCCTCTCGGCAGCTGCCTGTACTAATTTCTTCTTGCAGGTTGTTGCTCTTGCAGCAGATGACAGAAATGAACTTGTTCGCAGCACAGTTACTACTGATTTGCTGATGCCCGAATAACCTTGCAAATTTATTAACAACCTGAATCAAAAATGACTACTTCACTTGGAAATTATCATTGCATTAACATTATTCCAGTCAAAATGCTAATGAATGGTCCATTAGCTTGAGCTCATAGTCACTGCTTTTCTTCTCAGAGCCTAACTACAATTACATATCTCTGTCTAATTAACACCTTCCCAGTAATGTGGTTTGGATTGTGAACCACCTATTGGGAAAGCAACAATAGGTTATGTCTTGCTTGAGATGTGGCCTCACACTATGCCAGATTCAAAGTGACAGGCTAGAAGATAACTACAGAGAGTCAGCTATACGCACAGCAGTCTAGCATAGCTCATGCTACAGGTTGCACAAGAACCACAACTGCAAGAAGTCATCTGACAAAAGCTCTAGAGATATGTTTGTCCAGACAAAACTGGCCACAGACTGCATCCAGTGCTTGATCAAATGCACCTAACACCCACAACGTATAACCTTTTACTATCAAAAACACAGAGAAAACCATTATGATTTCTTCTGTTTCATTACTTTTGGAGGGCAGCTGACGTTGAACTGTGTGTTGTGGCTTAAGGCAAACATAAAACTGACGACCAAGGTTAGCATAAAAAGAACTCTTAGGAGTACCTTTAAATACAAATACAAAGTACTTATCACTTATACATTTCTTTGGACTTGTTTGCCTCAGTTAAAAGCAAAAAAAACCCACAACCAACCAACCAAACAAGAAAACCCACATTATTTTTCCCTAATTAAAACCTTAAGTGGGCAACAGTGCTTATTCTTATCTGTGTCAAAACTTTGGTCATCATTAATGAGAGGAAACGAGGCAGAAGATGAATTTCCCACAGACGTGACCAGTGAAGGCTAGTTCAGTCTGTGATACAGACTATGATGTTGGAGACGACTGAAGTTTGCACTGGTGGTATAAAGCTTTTTGACTGCTAAGGTCACCTCAGCATCTTTGCCAAAGCAAGTGGTATTGTGAGAGCAAAACAGAACAGCAAATGATTCTGTTACCTAATTTGCCATCATGTGGAAGGGGGAGGCAGTGACTTACGGTTATTTTTTGCTTTTCTTTCCTCTGCTTTCTAAGCCAATGATGTAATGAGTATGTTTAAGTAGTAACACAACTCCTGACTCTTTATCCTTGAAGCACACGACTACTGCAACGAGATGCAGGGGCCTCTGCAGTGACTACATCTGATTTCAGAATAAGTGATACCAAAAATAATCTTCAGCAGAAGAAAAGAGAACATTTAGGAGCACAGTGCTATTTCTTCAGAAACTTCTCCTCTGTTGACCTTACAAGAAGTTGGAGCAACGCTTTCCTTGAGCCCATCTGCACAGAGCACATGATAACACTGAGAATGTATTGAACTCCGTACAAAATGTCTGACCCTTGAGGCATAATAACATGCTTTAAATACACATAATGGTACCCTCTGGCTAAAAAAAGTTTCCAAGTCATACTTAAAAAAGAAAAATAATAATAATTAAAAAAACAGTAAAAAAAAAAATCAATTTGGATGCTTACTTTGACTACGTGCCCAGCACCGACGGCAGAAGTGCTCAAAGTGCTCCTGTGCAGAAAGGATGGCTCAGCCAAAATTTAACTTGTTTTTCAGGAATAGGGAACTGAAGAAAAAATATATAATAAAAGCCAAACCGTATCATCACTCTTCTTTACGCTTCAGGTGCTCTCAAGAGTGCACTTGATAGCAATTTTGCAGAAGAATTTGACAGTGTTGCTCTCTAGCATCACTCTGTTATGAGTGTAGGAAGGCCATGTTAGTGGTGACAGAGACATGGCAAGAACAGGCCTCGCTGCCACCTCCAGTGTTTCTCAAACATCCCAGTGTCAGACTGGTCGCCAAAAGGTTTTGAGTAAAGTTTGGCTGCTTTTCATTTCCACTAAAATGATTATCTATTAAAGTAGTTTCACAGAGGCAACGGAATCACACCGCATTATAAGAGACAAGACAGTGAGGAAAACATCTGATTTATAATCATGTACATCCATGGAAAAGGCACCCGAAGTGTTCTAGGGAGAAAGTTGGTATCTGCTTTCCCAGACTGATGTTTTTGCACAGGGCTGAATCTAATAGATCAAACCTGAGATGGAAGCTACCCGCTCATCCACCTGATCTTAATAGCTATGACCAAAACTGAGGGGCTGAGGCAAGTGTTTTTACAGCAGTTCTTCCAGAGCACAAAAAGCCCAAGCCCTCCTCCCCCATTTTTATGACAAATATGCTGAAAATTCCCAAGAGACAAACCCTGACTCTTAGTTAACATAAGTGCAAACCCTAAGATGGATTCTTTGCAGCTGGCTTTACAGCTCCCAAGTACAAATCCACAGGTACAATCTGCAGATGACAGAACATAACCACCTCACTCCATGTGGCTGCAAGCAGCTACCAAAGGGCAAGTTTTTGATCCAGGCCTAACAGATGTACGTTGAAAAGCAAATCACCCCAAGGCCAACGAAAAACAAATACACAGAGCGTGGTTACTTTGTGGATAACCATTTAGAGAAAAGGCTCCTCTGTCATCTATCTTGACAAATGCACTTTGCACATACAAGTGCAGGAACGAGGCAGGCAAGTCATCTATGAGATGTATGCCTCATTTATTTGAATATATGGCTTTGCCTTTTGTCGTTCAGCCTGTAGAGATCAGAGCATATGCTAATAACCTTGAAAACTTAGGTCTGCTTCTCGCAGAACAATAAAAACACGCCTTTCAGTTTTCTGTTTTTTCTCTCCTCTGTTCATATTCATTTCTGACTATTGATTTCTACTCGCCCTTTGTTTCTCTGATTCTTGGCCAGCTCAACTCGCAAAGTATTACCCCCAAGGCTCAAGCCTTTCAAAGAGGATACAGCACTCTCTGCGGTTGCTTTATCCTTGTAATCGAGAAAAGCCCTGTGCTGTGCTCCCTGCCAATTCACTCGTAAAGGAGCTGCATGGAATTCCCTTAAAGCACATTTCAGCTCGCTCACTCTTAGGTTGGGAGGTATGTTCCCCACATACACAGTAGTAATCATGCCAGATCCCTCTAATCTGAGACTTAAAGAATCACTTTCAACATACTGTTGTCCTGTTTCAGCTGAGCCCATTGAAGCCTGCGGTCTTGTATTTCCAGCCATTGCCTTCTCATTTAACACTGCTGGCTTGTTGGCATTTGCCAAGTCTGGCTGTTCATCTTGGAGGGTAACATCCTTGCCCGCCTGTTTCTCTTTGTACCGAAGACTCTTAAGGATGGGGATTTTTCCCAGCATCTCATAGCTGACCTAAAAATGGAGGAAGACAGACACAGTTAGGAGTTCTTTCCTTCTCCCAGAAAAACATGACCATCAGGACACGTTTGTACCATAAAAAGCGAGGAACTTTATTCTATTGCTGCCATTCTGAGTGCCAGAGCATTCAAAACGTTACTAATTGTTGGCCAGATTCTGAAGTTGCTCCCTAAATACACACTGCGGGACAAAAATAAACATTAGTTACTCTTTAAGCAAGTACAATGTAGATCCAGCAGGAAAACCAAAACCAAACTCAGAGCTACTTGATTCTGACATTTATTTATCAGGGCACTTTCGGATTCACATTGTCACTGCTACCCCCTTAACGTTTGCTCTGTCCCAGGCCCTGTGCTCCTGCTCTGCCAAAGTCTTACGTGCCTACAATGCATCAGACCATGAGGCACTTTCATTCTGCAGACCTCCTTGCTTTCTTTCCCCCTGAAAACAGGATATCCCGTAGGTTGGGTTGTACAATGGGGAGGGAGCACGGTGTTAGCTTGCAGCTGGGGAGCGTGCCTTGTAGTGGGGCTCCTACGAGTGTGGGCCCAGCTGGAGGCACGTTCTCTGGTGGTGGCACATCACCACAGCCCTCCTCCTGCCATCTGACAACACACACCACCCGCAGCTGCTTGGTGGATCCCATAGCAGTCTGCTGGGCTGGATCACAGAACTGAAGAGTGCCCGAACGCTGTACTTGAACACTGTGAACCCTCTCCCTCCATCCAGCCCCAGTTCATAAGCAGCTTTTCTGGAAGGGCTCTTCCTCTCAACAGCTGAACCCTATCCATCTCAGGCATGAGATGCCCCAGGCTGTGCTCAGCGACTGGCAGGAAACACAGTGGTTCCCTAGCTAATGTGGTCTAGCTCTTGGCTTGCAGACTGCAGTTGGAAGTAGCAATAATTCGTACTTGGCTGCTGGACAAGCAGAACATCCATCAACACAGGATCCAATTCTTAAATTTAGGGAGCAAAACAGAGCCTGGGGAAGAGATGCCTGAGCTAGCAGAGACCCAAGCTAATAGCCCACACAGTGTGAGCAAGCCACTCTCACAGGGTACTGCACCAAAGCTTAGGAGCCATGACCTCAGCAGGCTGTTCTGGATTAGCACTGCCATATCCTGGCTAGAATATACCTGCAGATCTCAGCTTAGAGCCCCTGAACTCCTGCTTCTACAATTCAGTCAGGAAGGATTCCTATTCTGTGAAGCAAACAAACAAACTTCACTTCAAGCTGAAATGAAATAAAAATCCAGGCTTACATACAGCCCAGCCTAATTCCAGCCTTGTTAATATAAGAACAGCAGAACACAAACTAACGAACACGGGCAGAGGCCACCTCTGTTCTGCCACAATGCAGAACCAGAGTCAAGGTGTTTGGGACCAGGCCCTTTAAACACACAAACCACGACTGAGAATTTCTGTACAAATCTGGCAGGCAGCACAGAGAGGCAAGAGCTTCCTCTGGGGCTCTGGGAGACTCTGAAGGGTACACGGCATTTTCACACTTTGAAGACCTGCTGCTCTATGGATTCCTGGACTGATTTGTTTTTCTCAGCCAGGAATTCAGGCTGCTGGGTTTGACAGCAAACTCTGCTTTTCTGGGCAATGCAACTACAAACGAACAGTTGAAGCCATCTTACTTTGTTTTTACCAGCTAACAATTAGAAATTTGACAGAGGACAACAAATTCCTGTGTGAAACGTAAGCTCTACGCTAATTAAACCAAACAGGAAAAACATTATTCTCACCTAGCTAATCACTCCTGGGCCCAAATCACAACTTTCACCTATCACCAAGTGTACACGCAGTTCTTTTCATCCTGAAATTAAACTCAGTTCCTAAGGTACAAACTGGGTGTTTAGCTAGAAGGATGAACACCATCAACAGCAAGCCCTCACTCCTTTGTAGATTAAGGGAATTGATGGGCAGGGCATTCAGAGTCAGCCTGGACCTGCAGTCTCTCGAGGACTGACTGAAGATTTAGAGAATCCAAGGGCCAGCATACGCTCTCCACACACTGGAGAGGCCAGCATTTTTTGGCATCCAACTGAAGCTCTTGTTTCAGGGTCCCAGCAAACTCAGGAAGATATAATTGCAACACTATATATGGCTTCAGAAGGACTATGAACTGATTTCTATAAAAGCTGAAGCTCTGATCATCAAATAACACCACGAGCGGAACCCATCATGACCTGAAATTTAGCAGGGATAGCAGTGAGAAGCCTCTACAGTACTGCAGCAACAAAGGCAGCTGATTTGGTACTTAGTTTTATCTGCAATAAAAAACATTCTGGGAAAAAAAAATGACATCCTTGCAGCTGGACATCATCAACTGACATCCTTCTGCTTCAGAAGAGTGACAGAGTATTTACCTGTAGGTCTGTTTTCTCCAAACTTTCAAATGTTTCCCTATTTTTTTTTGTCCCTTTTATATCAAGGAAAGGCAGAAACCCAGTTTAGGTATTCAGAGCATCAGTTCAAGAAACCAATTCACCACCCTTTTTGGGGTGCAAGGGGTGAGAAGCAAAAGGGCAAAGGGGTGGCACAGGAAGGGACAAAGCTTGCTCTGCTCTGTTGCAAAATACCAAACAAAAGAAAGCCTTTGTGGTAGTACAATGTGTTGCTAATTACGATCGTGCAAAAGAGTTTCTTTTGTCTTGCGAGATGTGGAGGATTGCAATTGATTTATTTCCAAGTGGAGAGAGTCCAAAGATATTCCTCCTCTCTTTCAAACAAGCTGCATGTTTCTTGGTGCTGTGCTGGCTGGTCACTCCTCCCTAGCCTTGTTTAGCACTTGAAGCTAAGGCAGGTTGCAAAGGACTTGGGTTCTGCCCCAAGTCATCTTGATCCCGTTATGTGGAACTGGGAAACCCCAGTGGCTGAAGCCTCTTTCCTTGCTCTCCACATCCTTCTAAAGTCAGGGCCAAACCATTTATTGATGTTTGTAAACTTTGTATTGAGTGTTGGGAGTTAGTTAAATGATTGGCTTTGGCTGCGAAGCCAGCTGAAGAAGTTTCCTATTATCCCTTGACCACCAATTCCCAGGCCACTTCCACACTTCAGCCTTCTGGGGTTGGACAACAGAAGTGCTTGTGGGTCTGCAGTAAAAACTCTGTAACTGAAGTGATTCAGGTTAAAAATAACTCCACCAAAGGCCATTAATCATTTAACAATCCTGCCTGCTCCCTGCCATGGCTGAGAGAGCCTTGGGGAAAGAGGACAGCAGGGTAGATGAATTCTTCTGGCACACAATTACCAGGCTATGGGAAAGGAGCTGAGAAGGGAAACGTGGCCCCTCTCTGACAGAAACCTGAAGAAAACAGAGTCTGGGATGCTGCCTGCCAATAAAAATCTCCTAGTATTTAACCCTGAGCATCCTCTCTCATGACACCTGGTTTGGTTGCAGAACAACAGAGTGGCAAACAGACTTCTGTAATGTCTCTGCTGAAACACAGGGGCTCTCTTCAACCTCTGTCAGTACAGAAGAGTGAATGCAGCCACTTTCAATTCTTTTTTCACTTCAATTTTCTTTTCTTTTCACTTCAATTCCACGAGCCCTCCCAAGTATTGAGGCTGGATGGCCAGAGGCATTTGGAAGATTCATCTCTGCCCACTCTGAGGGTGGTCTGACCCTAGGCTACTCATGAATGCCTCCAGGGTAGAGCCCAAATCTCATGTTGTCTCCTTAATCAGTTGCTTGTTCCAAGGAGCACTCTACTCACAGGGGTTTAAAGCATGGACAAAGCCAAGAGAGCTAGGACGGGCCAGCACAGTTGAACATATTATCATTCATTTGCACAAAATGTCCAAATATGTGCACGCAATCCAAGGGCATATTTCTGGGAGCTGGCAGCCCATGAAGTCTGCTTGTGTCCCTCAGGAGAAACTTATGAAACCCACATTTGGAATTCATCAGCAAAGACTGATTCCATGGACTCTGCAGCAAGGGTTAGATTTGTGAAGGTGTTGAGAAGTCTAACCATGCATGGAAGCCTGCCCTGCTCATGCTTTCCCCTCACACCCCCCCTCAAAAAAAAAAAAAACAGTGCCAAAACCAAAACAACAAAACAACTTGGGCTAAACTGACAGTAATGTAGGGGTTGGAAGGGACCTCTAGAGATCGTCGAGTCCAACCCCAAATCCAGGGGGATCCAGGGATTCTCCCAGTTCATTTCATTTTGGAAACATCTTTTCCTACTTCTACAAAATTCTCAGTAAAAATGTGATTAAAAAAAACAGAAGGAAATGCTTGCTGGAACGCGGTGATTTTTCCACCAACTTTTCCTCATTTCCCTCCTTCTGACCCCAAGTATTTTAATCGGTCCATACAGCTTTCGTTTAAAGTAAGCACTGTGCAAATAACTTCATAATTGTGACAAACATAATTGACAGTGTCACAGATAAAGATCAGAGTTACCCGTACCAAATGAGAAAGTAGTTTCACAGATTTAGAGTTCCCAGAAACAATGGGTCAGATTTTCAAGAAAGACCAAGCCAAATAACTCCCCACTGGCATCCAAATAAAGCTTTACAGAGTTCTCAGCTCTTACTGTCCCTCCAAGAGCACTCACTGAGTTTTCAAAAGCCTCAACTCCAGTGTAGAAATCTTACCTGTATACACATTTCATGCCTTTGTATTTAGATGGTTTTTTTATTTCATGCTTCTAGAGTACCTGCTGCTTAGTTTGGTAATGATCTTGCAGCTCTTATACTTCCCTTTGAAGACTCTAAAAAAAAAGTTAGCACTTCTATGACAAAAATCAATGTTGTGATTTTTTTTTTTGCATGTGTTATTTGAGTCTCTCCTTCCTACATAGCATATAATGAGGAAAAACACTCAGGGAATGACATATCTGAGTACAGAAATTCAGCCTGGAGATGTGCATTTTGTTTACCATGCAAGTGCCCTGCTACCTCTTTGTGAGCAGAAAACAGTGTACCTATGAATGGCTATTTATCCTAACAGCTTCAGAAAAGGGCACTCTTTGCAACAATGCTTAGCAGTAATCCCATGTTTGGGAACACCTTTAATTCAGTTCCTAAGTCACTGCCTTGGCCTGATCCAGTGAAGGATTTGTTTGTTTTTGAAACGTATTTTTACACATCACCCTCTTAGAGCAGTTTAGCTACTTTCTGTTGACAAAACACCATTTTCAGAAGTGGGGTATTTATCCGCTCGCCATCTCTGGGTTCATTTAGTTTTGCTGAAACAGGAATACAACAGTAAAGCCAGGATTTAAAGGAGAAAAGGATGTAGAGAAAAAAAAAAATGAGAAAATGAGGTAGAGGCATCCAGGAAAATCTGATAGGCAAACACTTGAATAGCCACAATCAAATCCTACACTTTTAACACCCTGACAATTAGTTAGACCTCCCACCTCCGAGATTCTCTGTACAAGAACTGACTGCTGTTATCTCCACAACCACAAACAAGATGCATGCAAGTTGTTCAGTTCCCTGTACAAGAATAATGCTAAATTCTCTCTTCACACAGACAAGACACGCTGTTCTCGTCCCAGAACAACAGAAACATTACAATTGTCCCAGCTCTAGTATTCTCCACTATTTTTTATCTAATCAACACAAGCTCTGATGAACAGCCCAAAGCTGTTTTGCGTTAAATTAGCATTCAGCATCTTTTTTTTGTTTTGTTTTCAAAGTGCAGTTGTGTAAAGTGTGGAGTTCACAGTGAAATCTGTACAAAATTCAGAGAGCTGCACTCTTCAGACACCATTGCCAGTTTTAGATACCGCTCCCCTAAGCAGCTCCAGCCTCAGCTACAAGCCCAAAGGAGTTGCAACAAATATTTTGTAAGCTTTTGAGTAATATATTGTAACACTGATCTTGACATTTTCTCTGCAAAGCAAAGAAGAAATGCTTAAGTAGCATTGAATTTGATACATTGCTTGGGGACTGACTTGACTTTCCACTAGGCAAAAACTACACAAAGATTCAAGGGCTGCTGCAAGACTGTTCCCCAGACCTTTAAAAAATGCCACTAGTAAAGGGAAGAATACAGGGGAAAACAAAAACATCAGCAAGGCCATGTACTGATGCTGCTCTGACACCGAGAAAGAAAGAAAGACCATAATCAAAAGTATGTTGGCATTGTGGATGGAGCACAAAAGGGTAGGCCTTCAAAATAATTACATTCAATAATATCCTAAAAAAATTATGACTCAAAAATAATTCAATGGAAAAAATGCACTGGTGCAGAGGAAGCTTACATTTATTTCATTTATTTTAACCTCAAGTCCTCAACCACAGTCAGGGTAAAATACTCTCCACTATAGGAATAAAAATAGTCCTGGCTACAATTCTTTGTTGTTGATAGGTTACCTTGACAAATTTAACTCTTCTTACTCTGTTAAATGCTTGGTAACCAACTCCTGATTACCCTAAAACCATCCACTAATGTATCCTGAGTGGTTTCTGCAAAATAAGGGCATACTATTCATCATTTTACCCAATCACGTGGGATTGGGTCTGTTCCCTAACCAGATGATATTTGGAATGAAAATCTAATGACAAAGAAAATGTTTTCCCGACATAAATTCACAGTGAAATAATTTAGGAAATGCTTTTCTGAAACCATTTGTGAAACCACTGAAGTTTCTGACAACCTCTGGAAAAAAAAAAGAAAGAAAAAAAAAGAACACCATAATAAAATGATTATCAGTAAATATTGATACACGATTTCAAGTGGTACCAAGTCACTGTTCTTCTACCTGAAAATAAGCTCCAGACACAAATTCATCTTTCCTTTGGAAGACAACCCCAGACGTTCGTGATGTAAACAGCACTGTATGAGCCACCAAGCCATGCTTTTCTTTTACAACTGGAGCAGCACATAATCCACTGTTTCCTCACTGTCTAATGCCATAAGGCTGTCTCTGAAGTACTGCCTCTAGAAACTGAACACAGCCTATTTTATAAAGCACAACACTTAAGGAGTGGAAGACTCTCAGCTATGCAGGCTACCACGTTGCAAACAACCACAAGAAATGATGTCTTTCTTGAAATCACCCAAATGATGTTTTCGGCAGCTCTCATCCTTAACCCATTTGACACAGTGACTCCTGCTTCAGAAATGCACTGCCCATCACTACAACCATTCAGAAACCATTCCACACGTATGCTGTATTTTTGTTTCATCTTACATCCACATTTGCTGTACTTACAAGTATCTCTAAATCACTTTGTATGTAATTTTCCTTAAGGAATTAAAAATAAGGGATTTATTTATGTGGGCAGCAGAGGTAACTTGCCTTATGCCAAATTATTCCACGTGGTTTTGGCCGTTTGCAATTAGTCTTGATAGTTCTTGTTGGTGTGAGTATATAATCAACAGTTAAATCATGATCACCAAGGAGCTCTTCTGCTATGTCAACTACCTACAAGAAACAGGAGACTTGTTGAAAACAGATTCAGTAAAACTATAACACACTCTGATGTCTCATAACATACAGAAATCTGTTAGTGACAAAGCAGAAACAAAGCATAAGTGCTACACCAAAATAATTCCAAATCCCTCCTTCATACACATTATTCAATAGCCCACAGATCCAATCTGTCATGGAAGAGTGGATATTTTAACTCACCTGGCAGTCGTGCACGATAGTAATTACAGGTGTATCCTCTGTCACTGCTCCCATTGACACCATCATTGCATATTCCATGTCTGCATAACCTTCTCCTTTTCCAATTCTCCAGCCTGAAGCACATGAAGCAAAAGGTGACAGTAACCAAAACAGCAGTTCATAGTTTTACTGAAGGCCAAAATAGTGGCCTGCATGCTGTAAAACACAACGCTGTCTGCTGACCAAGTGATGGTGACACTGATTCTGTGTGACAAAATCCCTGAACAAAATCCAATCAGGGAGAAAAAGACAGAACTCAAAACCAGAATTAATATCCATGAGATTTTGAGGCCCACAAAAAAGTACATATAACTGACTGACATGAATCTCACAGCCTCCTCCTGCAAAGCTTACAAGACCTTATCTTACCTTTTTCAGAGACAGCCACTGATCCTACAACAACCAAGTCCACTCGTGCTTTCCCATCAAGACCTACAGGCACACTGTATTCTTTTATGCCCTGCAAGAAGAAGATAATTTTAGGTTCACAGAGGGCAGAAACTTCCAGCCAGTGAGGCTGCAAGCAGGAGCATGTTGATAAATGTAAATAACTACCCACGTTCCAAAGTGTTTCTTCCATGTATAGCCAAGTTGCAGATGGCTGGAAAGTTATCCTCTGGAGAATCCTAGAATACATTTTCTACTACAGTGAGAAGCATTTTGGTACTCTTCAGGGAGAGTCAAGAGAGGTGAGTTCTTTTCTAAGCAAGGTTACTTATTTAGGATCAAAGCTCGACTCTGAAACCCTTGATTCAGCATCTGTTCCTGAAAAATGAGGGCAAATGAAACTTCCCACCCTACTACTCCTATTAAGTGGCACTCATAATGCATAAATTCATGCCTACGAGCAGTGCCACAGCACTACAAATTCTTAAATTAGCCCTCCTGTACAAGCCAGAGGGTTAATTTAGACAGACAGCTGCAGCCTCAAGATGTTAAATCGCACACCTGCTCTGCATTTTACACTGTATACACCACACTGCCAATTTCTCCAGACCCAAATCTTTAAAAGTACATTCCAAATCTTTCTGCATGTTTCCTAAGGCTGCATTCCTCAACACTTTGCTGTGTGATCAACATTTAGAATGTGAAGCTACCTTTACCAAAAATTTCCCAACTAGAACACTAATAATGAGCAGAAAAATATATCGTTCCAAACAAAGTGGGAAGAAAAGCCTTCACAGAAACATAGAACTGTTTGAGTTGGAAGGGACCTCAGTTGAACCTGACATAATGCTGTCATCCTTCTTTACCTCTCTTTGCCCCCTCAATCCCTTCAGGTTCCTCTCTAAAGGAGACATCCTAATAAAACTCTATCCAGGATTGCAGAAATGAAAGACAGCGTTGTACTTCAGCTTTCACACATGGGATGTTTAGAGTTGAGAAAGTTACCTTGTTATTCATTCTCTCTTAACACACGTGTACCACATAACATAAACTCCCCTCAGACCAATTCAACCTTGGTTCTAAAGTTGATCCTTACAGCAAAGAGCCACACATTTTCAGCATAGATCACGAAACCTAAAAGATTAGTAGTGCTGGTACAACTATCAGTAATAATGTTCATTATCCACTTCACAGCAGCGTGATAAGAACTGTTTGCAGAGTGCTTTGTAAATAGAAACTGTTAATAGCTTTTATTCATTAGTACACATACTGGGGGAAAAGCACACTCGTGGAAGTAAGATCATAGATCAGATATGAGGCTTGAAAAAGGTCAAGAGAAAGGTCTCTTTCAAACGTGCTCTTCAACACTGAAAAGCTTAAGCAGTTAATGACTTTAATAGACCTTACAACAAAGAAAGTTGCAGCTAATTACCATTCGTTTACAACCCTCCATTGTATACAGGATTACTCCAGATCTCCTTTCAGCAGGAGATAAAACTGAACTGCAGACCTATTCATTTTGTATGAGTTACATTTTCACATCAAATAACGACATACAAAATAACAAAGCTTTCTCAGCCCAGTGACTTCAGCTGTACAGTACGACATTTTAACACCAGAGGGCACCAACATACTATGTTTCAAAGAAAACCACTTTATACATATTATTTTTGTACTTCAGTTGGGACAAGTCATAGAATTAATATTGCTTTAGACTTCAGATTGTAAAAGAACTGATCCCTCCTGCTCAGTAACTCCTAGTGTTTTAATCAATCAGATTAGGAGAAAACTAGAAAAACTAAAATGTTCCTTCTACAGTTTACTAGCACAAAACTGCAAAATACAGGAGCAATATTTATTAGGAGCATAAAGGTCCAAGCTACCTATGAAAGCTGCTTGTAACATCCCAAGAAGTATTCACAAAATATAGATACTGTTTTATTAACGGATCAATAATAAAACCAGCTGCATCGTGATTAAGTACTGCCAAAAAATCACTGATGGTAGATGAGTGCACAAAACCAGAAACAAGATATTAGTAGAACAATATTTCAGGTCGCATCTGGTAGTTCAGCTTCTATTTGGACCATTGTAACACAATGCTCTTCCAGATGTTCATTCAGACTTTGCCCATATTGTGTTCCTACCTGAGATGTAGCACATATCCGCAGTGTCTCCTTGGTTGCACCTGGAGGTGGAACAATCTTGTTGAAAAGCCCACTTCTCAGACGTGGTGTTGGAACCAACAAAGTCTTCCTTGCCTGTGAAACGAAAGGAGTTGCCACCTTAAAAACAAACAGGTCCATTTTACACCAAAGAAACACTGTCCCATGAATTTCTATTTCAACTGGCTTATCTACTATGAGTAGCTAGCACTAGTGGCCATGTAGCAGTCATAGATGAATCCTCTTCTCTACAGGCAAGGCTGGCTGATGTATTTCTTGGAATTAAAACACAAAGATGAGGAAGAAGCCCCACAAACACTAATTTACTGGTAGGAGTTGAGCAAGAGATGCTGCCAAGCACTACACTGTTGTCCCATTCTCCTCCTCAGGGCCACAGAAGTGCTGTTACCTGCAGGGCAGCTAGCCGAACACCTTCCAGAGGTTTGTCTGGATCCACTTTGACTTCACTTGCTCTGTTGAAGACATCAAGCTCTTTAATTGAGCAGCAAGCCTGATAAGACCCCTGTGTGAAGATGGGAAGTAAATGAAAAGAGAACACATTCACTTACTTCCAGTGTTAGAAAGCGAGCATTCTTCTGGGGAGCATCAGGATTTATTTTTACAGTATTGGCAGCTTTGAACTCCTCTAAACCCAGAAGCTTTGTCGCAGCATGAGAGGCACCCTGTTTTCATAAGATATCACTGCATCACAGAGGAATTCAAAGCAGAGAGGGGAAATTTTTACTCTTTCATCATCTGGTTTGAAATATAAGGGACACACCACTAATTTTGTGATAATCACTATGAGAATAACATGTACCAGCAGAGGCTGAGGACTTGACTAATACATTGTAGACAAAAAGGGGATCTAGGCATGCTCTCCTTGTCAAACTTGGTCCCCATTCACACCTGTCTCAAAGCTGGAGTGTAACTGTCTTTTTTACTCAATACATAAAGATTTATTGAAACACAAGCCACACGCCATTTCTGGAGAAACCACTTTCTGGACAAGGCTCTCCTCCCTATATTAAACTCAGGAAATTAATCAAGTGAGGTGCCAGAACTTGCAAAGCACTCACTCTTCCCCACTCAGTATTTTTACCTCTGATATCTACTTGCTTTGAAGAGCAATAGAGGCTCCCTCCACCCTATTCTAGCAGAGCTCTTCTCAACACTTCACAATCAGGTTTTCTTCCTACCTTTCATCTATTCATCCCTTTCAGCAAAGGGAAGCTCACTCTCCAGTGCTGCTCATGGGCCAAAAACACCTAGCTCACAACCACACAGTGCTAGTTTGGTCATCCTTTCTTGAATATATGCTAGACAAATGGGTGCATGCTTTGAGCCCAGATCAGCATGCACTATCCTTCCAGGAAAAAACCTCAGCTTTCACAGTGTGATTTGTGTCAGAAAGGACCTTTATTGGTCACCTAGCTCAACTCCTCTGCAATGGACCTACAGATAGATGAATGTCTCCAGGGGTGGAGAATCCATCGCCTCTGGTGACAGAGGGTGACACTGGGCAACCTGCTCCAGTGCTTCAGCACCCTTTTCATAAAAATACTTTTTCTTATATTCAGCCTAAATCTCAGCTGATTTAGATTGAAATCATTTCCCCTTTTGTTATCACCACAGATCCTGTGCTAAAGAGTCTGTCCACTTCTTTCTTATATCCCCTCCTCAGATACACCACTCTCAGGTGTGCCCAAAGCCTTCTCTTCTCCACGCTGAACAGCCCCAGCTCCCAGCCTGCCCCCTTAGTTCACCCCTAAGATCACTCCTGTGGCCTTCCTCTGGACACATCCCAACAGGTCCTGTACTGAGGGCTCCACACGCAGACGCAGTGAGCACAGAGCACTTCCCTCACCTTACTGAAGGCCTTGGGGTGTGAAATGCATACACCTTTCCCAGTCACAATCACATGTATGTCACCCACAAGGTGGCACGACAGCTCTTTGCCACCCCCTACCGTCGCTCCACGACTTAGGGCCACCGTACCTTAAAATTGGGGATGCGGTGGTGCACGGGCCTGGGGAACTCAGCCAGGCCGCCGGCCTCCAGGTAGTCCCACACCTTCTCCCGGATGTCCCCCTTGGTAGCACCTGAAGAAGGGCAAAGCTCACGTTGCGAGCGTGCACCTCACAACAAAACACCTCCATGCCCGCTCCCGTTCACCCCCCCCCAACCCCCTGCCCTCCCGGTGACGTCACGGAGCGCCCCGCCCCGCCCCCTCGGCCCCCACCTCGCTCACCCGCGCGCAGCCGCACGCACCCCTGCATGACTCCGCGGCGCCGAGGGGCGGTGCCTCGCTTCGCCCCGCCCACTTCCGCTCCAAGCTACGGCGGCGCGGAGGGGCAAAAAGATGCGAAGGCGAAGCGCAGCGATGAGGTTTCAGGATCTCGGTTTGGGGTTGGAAGGGGAAGGAGGGAAAAATGAGCGCCCTAAAAGGAAGATCCTGTCTGAGCTCCTCCTGCAGCAATAAGCACTGTGGGTTGTCCTCGGCGTATGGCCCTGAGCGCCCCGCAGCCTCAAAGGGGACTGAGGTCAGTGCAGGAATTTCTGTGTAAAAAGCAAGGGCTCAGGAAGAGCACAACCTTTCTTGCAGCCTGAGGGAAAGCAAACTAACAAACAAGCCACTTAATGAAATAAAGTCCTGAATACGCAACTGTTCCATTTAACATTGCTCCTATCCAGACTCTGTGTGGAACCCCAGGTCTACCTGCTCCTGCCAAGCTTGCCTCTTGCCTACCTTGAATGGGATAGTAAGTGATTTATTGCCATAATTTTTGATTTCTAGAATTAATGCATTCAACCATTACGCTATCATCAGGCTGGGGCTTCCCCTTTCCTCCCAATCCCCTTGTAAGCCCTCAAAGAAAGGAGGTGGAGCCCAGGCTCTGCAATGGGGTGCGTTTAGAAAAAGCCTTTTACTCCCTGTTAGCACATTAGAGCCAATGGGAACCTGTCCAGGCACAACAGACCACCCATGTGCAGCTGGACCTGAGCGTTTGAAACTCATTCCTCCCCTTCCTACTCACAGAAAACTCTGATATCATGGTGGGGAGTGCAGGATCAGGCCTTTGGTGAGCAATTGGCAGCCTCTCTGTAGTTCTGCATTGAATTTATGCTCCTGCCAGGGGAATGAGAGGCTCACATAATGCTGTCTTCCTTCCTGGGAACCCATACAGATCTCATGAAGGTGCAACACCATTGTCTCCCCATTGAGAGACCCAATGCTGGGGGACAGTGTTTGCCCTTCAGCTCTTCTAATGTCTGTGTGTGAGAGTCTGTCTGCTTGCTGCCATCCAAAATCACTGTGCTGCAGCTCCAAAGATGGATGTGACTCTGCTACACTCCTCCTCCTCTTCTTTGAGGAAGGGAAAGCAATAATGCCATGGCAATTAATGTACTAACAATCAAAAGGGGCTCAGATCCTACCAGAACACCTACATCTCCCTCCATGCAAAATGCTTACTTCTTTACACGGTTTTGCCTCCTAAGCTGGCTGGCATGAGCTGGCTCCACAGAATTCAGGATACTTTGACCTGGGCTGTGAAATGAGTTTGCAGATGGGTGACGACTTTCTTATCAATTCAGTTCTCTGCTTTGATTCCACGGGTCTGAAACCCTGTGTGCTCCAAATTGCTTTTCCAGCATCTCTTCTATTCACACACACTTCAGCCTTTCCCATGGGCATTGCACAGATGCCACTGGGAAGTCTCATTTTAGCCAGAATCAGACAGGACCACCAACATCCCGTGTAAATGGAGTCAGGCTACTGGAGGTGCCTGAATCATTTCTAATAACCATTATACTAAACTGCATATAACACTCTGGTGAAAGAGGTCAGAAATGGATCTGAGCATTTCATACAGAAGACAAATTGTAGCTTTTCCTTGCAACTCCCACAGTTTGTGAAACCACCTAGATAAAAAGGGAGTGCCTGGGTAGTGCAGGCCAGGATTACAAACCCCAGGGTGCACTGGGAACAATGTAGAAAGAAACTCCTTGTGCTGCAGCATTCAGTGCCCAGGTGCCCAGACTGACACGTAAGGGCAGCCACAAAAACAAAAAGAAACCAACAGACAAAATGCACCTGAAGGTGAATGCTAATCTACGTAGAGGATCGTGTTTGATTTTTAATATTGAAAGTTAAAAATCAGCTACAAATTTAAAAAGCAGCTTGTTTGCATGATATATTTATTGTTGCAGGCTGTAGTACTGGAAACAAATCTTTCTGACTGTTATGAAATGTATTTCCATGTGTGGCTATACAGTGAACGATGGAATTTTTGTGCATATTAGGCAACCCTGAAAAAGAAGCATATTAAGACTGGTGGGACTGGCCTGATCTAACCCATCTGAGCCCAACAACTCATCTTCTGCTGTGAAAAGTTGTGGGGTTTGTGTCAGTTCCTTCCTTCCCTTCCCTTCCCTTCCTTCCTTCCCTTCCCTTCCCTTCCTTCCCTTCCCTTCCCTTCCCTTCCCTTCCCTTCCCTTCCCTTCCCTTCCCTTCCCTTCCCTTCCCTTCCCTTCCCTTCCCTTCCCTTCCCTTCCCTTCCCTTCCCTTCCCTTCCCTTCCCTTCCCTTCCCTTCCCTTCCCTTCCCTTCCCTTCCCTTCCCTTCCCTTCCCTTCCCTTCCCTTCCCTTCCCTTCCCTTCCCTTCCCTTCCCTTCCTTCCCTTCCCTTCCTTCCCTTCCCTTCCCTTCCCTTCCCTTCCCTTCCCTTCCCTTCTTTCTTCTCTTCTCTCTTCTCTTCTCTTCTTTCTCCTTTCATTCTTTCTCCTTTATTCTTTCATTCTTTTCCTTCTTTCTCCTTTTCTTCTTCCTTTTCTTCTTTTTTTCCCTCCGTCCTTTCCTTTCTTTTCCTCTCTCCTCTCTGCCGCTGCCCCAAAAATCTCATTCTCGGTTCTCTATCTCACACTTCATTGCTCTTTCTCTCTCCTTCTTCCCTCTCCCTCTTTCCCCTTGTCCATATATTTCTGCATTTCTCCCTCTCCTTCCTTTCCCTCTCCTTTCTCCCTGTCTCTCGCCCTCCACCTCCTCTCCCGGTGCCGGTGCGGCGGTGCAAAGCCCTCGGTGTCCCCTGGAGGGCAGCACACGCCGCGCAGTGCTCCGTCCGTGCAGGTGAGCACCGGGACCGGAGCGGGGATCGGCGGCACCGAGCAGCGGCACCGGGCAGCGCCCGGAGCGGGGAACCGGGCTGGGAAAAACCCCCGAGGAGAGGAGATCCGAGGGCTGCGGCTCCTAGAGAAATCAAATCAAAGCTGCAAAAGGAAAGCGGCCGCCGTCCCGTCGGTGGTGGACAAATTCGGACAAACCGGCGCTCCAGAAGTCCCGGAGGAACGGGGGAGAGAAAACCGCCGTGCTCGGGAATAGGGAGCGTGTGCCCCGAGCGTGGGGTTCTCCTACCCGTGAGGATTCCTCTCTCTGCGCTCCCCCCGTTTCGTATGCATTATTTTTCAGGCTGGTGATTTGTACTGTATTTGTTCTCATGTTGAACCTTTACAGCTTTGTTTTAGGCGGTGTAAATTCCCGGCTGCAGCATACGGAGTCCTCTTGCTGCTTCTTGGTTGCTTGGTTTTTGGTTTTGTTTTTTTCTTTCTATAGAAATTCATCTCGGTAATGTTTTCAGCTGAGGAGAGGTAAGATTCAGTGAGGGTTATTTCCCAGGCTTTTAAGAAGGGACAGCTCTGGCACACCGCAGGGATTGCTTGGCTCAACTTTGTGCTTTCCAAAAATTCCTGGCTTTAAATATGTACATATATCTATAATTTTACAAATAAATCCTCTCTGCTTAGGAAGCACCGTGGGCTGAGTGATCTGTTTGAAATACGATTTATTTGAAAGCAGAATGTGAAAACTGTAGTGAAAAAAAAGATGCGAAATCGTTCTCGAATCATCCCATTAAAAAAATAATAATAATAAAAAGGAAGTTGTTTCGATGGTCGTAGATTTAAACGAAAGGCATCAGCAGAATTTACTATTTATTTCCACCAAAATTTCTTCCGGACCCTCACACCGTGGACGAGTCCCTCCGAGATTTTGATCTCCGTCAAAATTCAACAGCGATCTGGAAGCGTCTGGCGAAACTTCCCAACCGATTTTCCACCCGAGATCGTTTTTAGCGGTACCTCCTCACAGAGGAGCTGACTCTTATTTTTTTTTTTCTGCCTATCGCAAAGAAAAAAAAAAGGATCGTTTCCTTTCCTATGAAGAAAATCGCCGGCAATTCCCGGCCCCGCCGGGTTCCCACGGCCGCAACCCGCTGCGGTCCGCGGCTGCGAGCAGGGAAGGGGCATTTCGACCACAAAATCCCGATCGGAATTTGGGCAAAATAGCTTTGTTGAAAGCCTGACGGTGCCCCACAAATTGCAAGGAGGGAAGGACGGAATTACAGTGCGAGAAACCAAAAAATCGCGGCTTAGAAATGAGACGGGAAGCAAGACTGGCTGGGGAAAGAAGCCCCGCCGAGGTGACAGCTCATTCCTTATCTTCTCCCTTCGGGCTCGAATCGATTTTGCAGTGAGAATGTTTCTTGCGGAGCGGGGAGGGGGGGAAATCACTGCTTCCCACTTAGATTTCTGCTCTCCCCTCGGGCAGCGCAGGGAGCGCTGCCGTGGCTCTCCCGAACACCGGACTTTACACTTGGCCACCTCGCGTCCCTAATTGCCCGGCTCTGATTGTCTCTAATGAAATCATTAGAGAAAGGCAGAGGGGCGGATTTCGCAGCCAGAAGGAAAAAAAAGAA
>NW_027071952.1:0-33125 GCF_038088225.1 Cyrtonyx montezumae
AAAGGAAAGGAAAGGAAAGGAAAGGAAAGGAAAGGAAAGGAAAGGAAAGGAAAGGAAAGGAAAGGAAAGAAAGGAAGAGAAAAGGAAAGGAAAAGAAAGAAAAGAAAGAAAAGAAAAGAAAAGAAAAAGAAAAGAAAAGAAAAGAAGAAAGAAAAGAAAAGAACAGAAAAGAAAAGAAAAGAAGAAAGAAAAGAAAAGAAAAGAAAAGAAAAGAAAAGAAAAGAAAAGAAAAGAAAAGAAAAGAAAGCCTTACCTTCTATTACTATTTCTTTTATATTTATTTTATACCACTTCTATTACTACCTTGAGCTTTTTCAACAGAGAAGAATTATCAGTTCTTTTATCACCCCTGTTCTTATATTTCTTTTTTTTTACCATAACTGCACAAAGCCCATAGGGCTCCTATTCATTGTCAGAGTTTCATCCTTTCCTGATATGGGAGATTCTTCATTACCCTGATTTGCTGAGTCTTAACTTTTTTGCCAGAGAATTTTTGGAATGCAATCATGTCAGGGATGGTACTTTTTTACATCTGTTGCCCCTTCCATATTAAGTGCCTGGCTTGTGGCCAGCCATCTTACAAGTAGCCATATTATTATTGAAACCACATGCTCATTAGTGAGGCTGGCACTGACTCAACAACCACTGTCCGAGGCTAACATTATATTCCATTATATCCCAGACAACAGGACAGTATAGCACACAGTTTGTTCAGAAGAACAAACTGTCTCCCTTGACAAAATCTGCATCTTAAACTGTCAGGACTGCAATCCATTTTCTCTCTTTGTATGTGGGCTCTCACCATTCACAGAGAGATGTGTTTTGAAAGAAAATACTGCACACCAGCTTATCTGCTAGACTTTTAATTTCAAGGATTTCAGGGACAGCAGGAGTTCCTGGGCCCTTCTCGGGTGGGTTTAATCACTTTACCCCTTGGAGGCATGCAAGAGTATTTCACTTAATATACAGGAATGACTCATAATCATTGCTTTCAATTAGGAATGTCCTCTGGGATTTCTGGGAATGGTGTTCTCTTGGTTGGGGGAGGGAAAAGAGAATAAGAGGGAGAGAAACACGGAATGGACTCAGACCAGTTCAGACCAACTTTTCCAAAGAAATGCCTTTCAAAGTGGATAAGCTTCCACTTTCTCTCATGCCCCCAAACCATGTGCCTTGCCCACACAATTATTAGGGCACTCAGTAGACATCGGTTTCATAGTTCAAACCAGTCATTTAACTGAACTTCATCTTTCACCAAAGCCCTTCCTTGTTTTATTTTGCCAACCATAAGAAATGACACTAGCTGAGGTCAGAAATACTGGAGAATAGAGCGGGGCATTTTCAGTATTTCTCTTCCAACTGAAAATAGCTGCAGCTGAAGGTCAGTTCTTGTTTCTCCTGCTGCAATACACTGATGTCTGTGTGCACAGTCTCAGGTGCAATGTAATTTTTCTCAAAGACTTCTGAACCAACTTAATCTCTGTGATTTCTCACAACAGTAACCTTATTCCATGACAGTGCTTTCATGATGGTGACTGGGGCTTGTAGGATCACCAGCAGTTGAGTCCAGCAGTATTCAAGGTGGTACAAAAGCAAAAAGCAGGACCATTACACCCTCATCCAAAACATGAGATAAAAGCACTTTTCTTGGGTTTAATGTAGACAGTTCTTGTACAAAGTACTGTGCCATGTTCACAGAAGCAAGAATAAGCCTGTGCTTATCATAACTCAAAGAGTAATAAAGGCTTGCACAAGAAAAGACAGTTATAAACTCTTGCAGTTCAGAGTTTTATAGAGGCAAGATCCATTTGCAAATACAAGCTACAAGAAGATAGCAAATAAGCTCCTTCTCTTTGAGGAAGGGAAGGGTTAATCCTGACAAATGACATGCTAAATTTAGAGTCATTTTTGCATGTGGTTGCATGTCTAGTTGGAACAAGTCTGCCAAAACTCATTTTACTTATGACCCTTTACAGCTAGCAGAGAAAGAGGTCCATTGTTTTCTTTGTATTAGCGAGATTAAAAACACAGTCCTCCCAACTGAAAAGACGAGCACTGGAAATACTGTCTGAAGCAAAAAGGAGCGTTTTTAATTCTTAATAAACCACACAGAGACACACTTCTATCTGTGTGCATCCAACACATGCAAGCATGTGCATACCCTAGAGATCCTACTCTATGAGCAGCTATGTGCCATGTGGGTGAAAACAAAATGAGGGAGAGGGATACGTCTCACTTCAAACACTGTGGTGGTCTTCCTGTGATAGTAGGCCTTCAAGAGATGCTTTGTGTGTGGAGTCTGTCCTCCCTCCACAAAATGCAGCTGTGGAAAGATGCAAATGTGCTTCCTCCCTCCTGGCACAAGAGACATTGAGTGAAGTGGAAGTCAGGGGATGGCTGCAGCAACATAATCCCAGGTTACTGAGCCCCAGGAGTGATATCAGAAGCTCTGTGGATCCAGCCAGTCTCAGCAAAGAGATCAGAATCCACTTGCTTCAGCTTTGGCAAGTGTGTGCTTAGGACAGGATTGATTGGATGTAGATGTCTGTGCCTGAACTAGTCACCACCAGGCTCATTTGGCATCTGTAGAAGGAGAGTCAGACACTTTTGGACACACTTCATCTCGCTGTAATACAAAATGTCTTAAATACATCTCCATGGACTCTCAGGGGAGGTAGATGACTAATGCAGGTGTGGACTTCTACAAGCATGACATCAGCAGCTAGCTGGGATGGAGCTCACCCTGGGTTTTATACTGCTCTTCATGCTTATTGCAACAGGTAGTCTTTGCCCCTCACCTGTTCCTGACAAAGAATTGCCATCTCATGTCTTGCTCTAGCTGGCAGGGCTCCTGGAGGAGCTCCTCCAGCATAGAAAAGGAGTCAGTCTGTCATGAAAAATAGCAGAACAGCTGCAGGGCTTTGCTGTGCAGAGCACAGAGGCTGAGCAGAAGGACTGACATAACCATTTCTACCTATACAGCCCCACGGTTCTCTATCAGCAATCAAGAATTCATAGCTCCTTCCCCTCAGGATCAAAATGTCTTCTGGCTGCAATATGGACACAGATAGGCAAAGTTCTGGGTTTTCCTTTGACCTGTTGAGAATTCTCAGTGATTTCAGATGTGCCTTTCTCAGGCATAGTACTCTTGGAAACATAATGCTTTCGTGTACTCAAGGTAAAGCTGATAGGAAGAAGTCATATCTTGCATTACACCCACTGAAATGTGTAGGAAAAAAATAATAATGCAGAAGGTATTTGTTAGTTCAGAAACAGAGGCAACAAACTTCTAGACTAAATCTGAAGGAGAGTAATTGCTCTGAATTTGCTTGTGTTAATCAGTGAGGTGATTTGGAAGAGAAGATATTTTCTGCTGGTGAGGCAAAAAGGCGTGCCAGTCCCTTTGTGACAGATAACAGATAGACAAAGTGAGAGAGGGGTAATTATCACCAGTATATCACCAAAGGGTTAGTTGGAAGGAACTGGAAAATTATAATGTGCACAAACCAACTTCTCAAGCAGCTTAGGCAGAATTTAGTCACCCATGTCCAAATATGTGATCCACAAAGGATTTGCTTAATCCTTTAGATGTCTGAGAGTCTGTAAGCACTTGAGTTTGGACAGGAAAGCTTAGTTTGGCGTCAACATTTCTGCTGCAAAGCATGCCCAATGGAACCATGATACCGGCCGAGCCAAATACTTTTTCTCCATCTCTGCCAAAGGCTGTGAGATTCATGGATTGTGCCTTTGCTCCTGGAGGTGGGATCCAATAAACATGTTCAAAGCACACCTAAAGCTCCCCGACAGTCCTGGAAGTTCAATATGTTATCATTAATAGGGGTGGCAGCGAGAGTCTTCTATAACAGTTCAGCAGTTAGCCCATGATTTCCCAAAAAAGCATGATAGTGATCAACTCCTATATCTTAGGATGCCCAAACGCCATCTCACTCCCTCCCATGGCGGTATCCTGACCACCCAGCTGTGGACTGCACCAATTGCTGGGAGGCAGCTCCTGATAAAGAGGATATAGATGAGCTCCAGTGCCAGAAGGAAAATGAGAATTCATGAGAGAAGAGAAAAGACAGGCCATGCTCTGCAGTCTTCTGCTCTGGATATTTTCCTCAGCAGTGAGGACTTCTGGACTCTTACTTTTTAAATGATTTAGGATCAGTTCAGCCAAACCAGCAGGATTTCTGAGTGTACACAGCTGCAGAGTTGTAGTTTTTTTGGCTTAAATTTTGGCACCTGGATACAGTCTAAATCACATATAAGGCTTCCACATCTTTCTTTGGATTTTGTCCTAAGGGCCCTATATATGTGCATCCACAGCAGGGGCATCCATGGACCAAGAGATCTTGGGATCTTTAGGCAGAGTCTTGCTGACAAGGGTCTGCCACACAGTTAGGTGCTGTCCTAGTTGCTTCATTACAATACCCTTCAATTGTGCCAAACTCAACAGCCCACCAAAATCCTTCTGTTTCAGGCAGTTTTGAGAGGTGCAGATGACTGCATTCAAAGTACTGACATGAATAGGAGGGCACCAGCATGTCCCCCTCTTCTCCATCCTCCTAAGATCACATTATTTCACTTCAGATGATTGTAAGTTCATAATCAGGGCCACCAACCTATATCCAGATGCATCAAAAAGGCTTGGTAAGCAAGAGAAAGGTTTTACAAGTACCCCCACTCAGTGCAGAACAACTTATATTTTTCTATTTATTTCTTCATAGTTAAAATCCTCACAGATATTTCCATTCCACAGAAGTTTCTTTACCTCTTTGATGCTCTCCACCTTTCTCATGGCAATGATATCCCAGAATAATGACTTTCAATGTTCAATATATGTTGTGTAATTGATTTTAACAATTTTAATTTGCTATCTCAGTTCCACTGTCTATGTGTAGGAAAAATAGTGAGGAAGAGCATCGGATTTATCTCCCCAGTTCTATTAACTAGTCTGGATAGCTCTACCATACCCTTTTCTTTTTCATTTCCTTTCTAAATGATCCTAACCTTCATAGTCTTTCCTCATATGGAAATCATTCCCTGTCTCCAATCTTTTTTTTTAATTGTCCATCTCCCTATCTAGTTTTCTGTTTGCTCCCTGGGGCAGAAACACCAGCAGCAAGCACAGCATTCCCAGAAACAGGGTGACTACCATTTATATCATGACACAGTGCGATGCAGAGATGTCAAACTATGAATTCCATTTTGCATTTGAGCCTCCATTTTGTACAACATGAAGAATGTGCCTAGCTCCAAGCCAGGACATGTAAACACGCTCCAGTACAGCCTGCTGTCAAGGAAAGGTATTAGATGCTATGCAAGAAAGTCATTTTGTAGCAGTCTGGACCCAACAACTGCAATTGGCTTTGAGCAGTTGGCCCAACCCCAGAGGAAAAATAGATTTTAAACAGAAGGTGCTGGCATGCCTGGTGGATCTGTAGTTCCCCAGCTTTTGCACATGGCAAAAAGAAAAACACTTTGCTTAGCTAGGTATACTGCACTCAGCTGATTTAGCTGTCCACTGACACAGTAAAAATTATCAGTAGGAAAATAACGTCCCCTTGTTCTGACTGAAGAACATATCTCAGATCCATCAAAAAAGGAAGGATGCGCAGAGGGGAAGGTGCATTCTCCAGATGCTTGTTATGAGGTGAGTTGTATGGTGACTTTGAAAACAAAAATGAATGTGGATGTCCCATGTGGCAAGGAAGAGTCCGACCATGATTGCCAAGATTGTCTATGTGGCACAGTGTAGGCTGGTTCTACTCACGGGACATCTCCATCCTGCTTCACACTGCCTTTTCTCAGAGAAGATGCAGTTTAATGAGTACTGCCCTGACAGGTGGGCCAGCAACCCCTATCCAAAAACTTTCCTTGTGCAAGCAGCCTCTGCTGCTGCCATCCCATCTACCCAAGGTATTGGAGTCAGCTATACAGCTTCACACAGAAAGAGTTATGGCGTCTTAAAAGACTCCATCATTTTCCAGACTCACTCTATCTTTATGTTGCTGAAAACTGGCCTCTTAGTTCTGACACATCACACACTGTCAACCAGTGCATGAGAATGAACAATTTCATCAGTTTGAAGCTGATGGGGGAGAAAGGCAAGATGCAACTTCAGCTGAATCAAAGCAGAAGTGAAAAAGCGTATTCTCTGAACACTAGGAAAGGCAAAGGCTCTGAGGCTTGGATACAGGATCAGAAGTGAAAGAGGGAAGTGTTTTCCAAACAGCAGAGGCAAACTGGAAAATAAAGAGAATGGTAATGGACGCATTGCTGCCTATGGTGCAAGCTTTGGGAAGTTATTGGCTCTGGACAGTTGGTTGTTACATGCTTTGCTCACAGAGCAAATAAATATTTCTTTCCCTCTTCACACAGGTTATTCTCTTCTGCTGTAGAAGAATTTCTTCTGAACAATTATTTCAGAAACACCAATGTGGTGTTTTGGCTGGGGAGTTTTGTGTGGGTTTTTTACTGTTTATAACCAAGTTAATAGGCTGAACAGCAAGTTTCCCCTAATTCACACTAATAACTGGAGACTCGTTTTTGAGTCTGGAATCACTGGATTTACGAAATTAAAGCAAAGGAAGAAAAACGACAACTACAGCAACAAAAGCAAGGATAATTAATCAAAAATGTGCACTTACTTTGTTAATTATTATTGCACGGTAATTATTTTATGTGTTACTGTGTATTTTATAGAAATTTCATAGCCACCATAATGCAAATCAGAATTTAAGTATTTGGTGATATAGAGTAAAGCTTGCTTTTCCTCTGGCCTGTCTCTGTGTGAGGAAGGGTCCTGCATCTTCTGCTATGAGTTAGTGTACACATAAGGTCCAGGAAAACAAAATCCATGGAAATTTTTCTACATCTGAAGGAAAGCCCATGGCAGCAAAAGAAGGGATGATTTTCTGGCCATTAGTAGACTCATCTTCATGAACAGAGAAAATCCACTGGGGCTAAGAACCATGAAAACCCTGGGGAGTGGAGGGGGTTGTGAAATACATTGGAGATTAAGAGTCGCTTCTGGTGTCTCACTCCAGAATTCAGATCCATAAAATGCCATTGAGCTTTTGGGTAGCTCTGGGGGCAGTTTACATCTAGCCTCTCCAGGACTGCCTGCTTTCCCAGACATTGGATAAATACACCTTCCCACAAAATGTGAATGGAGGAAGCATAACAGCAGTGGTACAACTGCCTCTTTTCTTCACAAGCTCAGTAGGAATACTTACTGAGTATGTAAGAAACTGTGTTCAGTTTCTTCTTCCAAGGTAGTTCAGGCCTCCTTCCAGGGAATTCAGATACTTGATCTATGCACTCACTGAGAGCCAATCAAAGTACTTCTCCTAAGCCGCGCAAGTCCAGTTAGTATATCCCAGATAGATGGAGAAGTGAAAACAGCAAAGGAAACTTTGTTTTTCTCCTTGAATATGCTATATTCTCCTGGACAAAAGATAGTTTTATCTCACAAGATGATCTAACTTTTTTTCCAAAGAACAGATTTAAGGGTTATTCCTAATCAGGAACCTGACTGTCTCTTACATCATCACAAGAGAGGCAGCTGACATCTCTTCCTCATTTACAGTCTGATTTGCAAACCCAGAGACTGCAGGACTCATTCACAACCTCAGTCTTGGTAGGAGAAATGAAGCCCGCGCCCTCAGCACAAAGTCTGCACCACCAAAGCAGGAGCTTTCACCAGAGCTTCTCATTTCCCAGATATAAAGGGTTTCCTTCCTTCTCCTTGTTCCTCCAAGGTCTCTACTGTGTCCCAAGGCAGAAAGAATGGAGAAGACCTCAAAACAGTGTGGAAAGGGCGGTGGGTTCCTGCTTTGGCTATTCCCTAGCTGATAAATTGGGACCAAACTTTGTTCATAGACCTCAAGTCAATAGGTCCTGGCTCTCCGTTACATTTAAGCTGCCTTACAAACCCTACCAACATAGAGAGGTTTAAAACGTAATTTATAACTTAGCCAAATTTGTTTACTTACACTGACTTTTGTGTAAATGTGAATCAGCCTAGTAGGCTCCACAGGTCATTAAGGTTTGTTTAAGAAAACACCCACACTTGATTTGAAGAAACTACTATTAGCCAAGAAATCACAAGCAATAATTCTCCTTTAGTAGAAAAGAAATAGCTTATACTCATCAGACCAGACAATCCTCGTCAAGGGGCAAGGGCTGTAACCAGCTCAACTGCAGTAGAAATTTCTAACACATGCAATTTCCAATTGCTGGTGAAAACTCACGTAAAGTTGCCAGATAACATTTATCAGCATACAATGAAAGGAAAAAAAAAAAAAAGAAAAAGAAAAAGAAAGAAAGAAAAAAAAAGAATTCCAATGAGAAAAAGCTTATGGCCCACATTTTTCTATGAAATCTGAGGAAGGGGAAGTGTCTTTCTTCTCTGATGTCTCTAGCATACAAGGAGGAATTAACCTATTTGATATGGGAAAGCTTTGTTTCTATAGTTATCTAGTGAACTAGTAAATACAATATCAGGATTAAGTGTATTATTTTAGATGAGTTGGTTATTTAGTATTTTGAGAGCATAACTTTACTATGTCCAGAACAAACCAGAACTTGTCTGCAATCTGTGCCTTGAGAAATAAAATCCATCTGACAAGAATATTCAGCAGTGCAAGAAACACCTACCCATCCCAATGTAGAAAACTTTTTCTAGAGAGGTATTTTAAGAGAGGGACAAGAAGAGCCATTCCAAGCCCATCTTTATCCCAAAGAATTCTTCCATATTGCCCTGTTCACCAAAACATATGTGACTGGGGAAAAAAACAAACTTCACATTGACTCATTTGGAAATAGTCAGGCAGGCTTTGGATGTTCTTGTTTAACCAAACCATTGCCTTAAGAAACAAGCTCTACTGTCATGTTAAGTTCTGGCAAATGCAGTAAACATGTCTGGATCCAAACCACATTATAATTTGTGTGTGCCCTACTGTGGATCAGTTGCATTAGTGTTTTTATAATGTGTTTTACACGTGAAGCAAGGATAAAAGGCTTTTTATGCACGCTGTAATGAGGCAGCAGAAAAGAAAATGCACATTAACCAGAAAGAAAAGAAAAATCTATATCTTTGTGCTCAGAACCATTCTTCCTCTTACAACAGTTGTAAAACAACACTAAAATTACTTAGGAGCAGAATCATGCAAAGCTGCAACATAACCTCGTCGCTTCTGCTTGAGACTGTGGGCATTTTCATTCAGGTATGGACAGACATTTCTTCATACCAGTGCTGCAGATCCATACACATTCACTTTTTGTGGGCAGTTGAATGGTCTCTTCTGCAGCAAGGAGTGCGCACATTAAAATTTATGTTAAATAGATGATGAAATTAATGTTGCAGAATTCTTGTGCAAAGTCAAGTTGAAATTTGTAATGGAGAGAAAGTGCTCTGGAAAAGAAGATTCTGAATGTTGAACAATCTCATCTAGGAAACATTCCTTGCATCCAGCCAAAACAGTTTAAATTTCAGCTATCAATATGCTCAGGACAAACTGATTGCAAGCAAGCTATAGACCAAGAATTATTCAGAGAAATTATTTGATGAATCGCTCTGAGTAAATTGAAACGATGATCAAATGAAAGAAAATTGTGGTCAGATGATGGAAACTTTGTGAATGGAAAAATGGAGGTGAGATTTATTGTGTTACTTGTTAGGAACTATTTGTCCTGCTCTGCCTGCTGCCATGTGGTAACAGGAAAGCTGTAGGAAGCATCTGCAGAGCAGAAGAACAGCTCGGCTGGTTCAGTCAGTCCCAAAAGGTTTACAGTGGCATAAGGAAGATCAGAATCTTGTCTGTAGGGAATTTTAAGTAATTGTCACCTAAGAAAAGGATTAGATCACGTTCTGAATATGTCTGAAACCAAGCTACTTCTGACTGAGTGACTAGAAGAGCAGATATACACACTCCCAGGGGTATGTGTTGCTTCTATCCAGTTATGCAAATGGCTCAGCTTTCCTCACATTTATTTTCAATATGTGATGCTTCTTTCCTTCTTCTAAGATCCTTGGCTCTGTATAAGGATCTATGCATGAGGAAGGAAGATTGTATCACCATTGACAATAAAACTACAATGCAAAAATGCAGCAAGCGCTTTGGTTTATGAGTGCAAATAAAACATTTCACTGGAACACACTGAGGACAGATTTATTTTCACTTGCTTCTTTATGAAATGGCTCCCTATACCACTGCATACATTTGCACACACATGCAGGCAGATTAGAAAAGAAATCATGCTGGTTCTTGGTTACCCCCAGAACTGACAGAGAGTTAACGTATGGTCCAAGAAGAGTTTTCAAATGGAATTTTAACCTTTTCTTCCAGCAGAGATTCATGGATTTGATTCCTGTCATCACTGAAGCCAACAACAAAACTATTGTTTATTTCTGTGGGAAAAGGATCAGGTCCCTTATTTGCAATTTTGGCTTTTTTCAGAATCATGTATTTTTTTATTAAAAGGAAATAAATCCCTATCTGCATTTAATCACACAACTAGCATGAAAATGAACTCAATGAATAAAAATGTCAGGAGTGGGAAATGATAGGGTTCTCTCTTAGCCAAGTTTTCTGTCTAAAATTAGCCTGCCTTTCTGGATTTACTGTTGTTATTAAGTGAATGTCCTTTTGACAATAAAGCAGTGCTTCTTGGATTTAGACAGTGTTGTGAAGAATATGATAAAGTGCTCTGTGATGTATGACTTTGATTGACTCGAGGGACCTTACTGTTTCGATGCTGTGGTCTGTTCTTTGTTCACTAGATGAAGACTTGCTGTTCATTTAATACTCGGTTCAGGACCAGAACTTGGAGAAGGATATGTGTAAAGATGTAGAGTACCTTGTTTCTGCCATGCTAACATGATGAATTATGGTGTATTAAGGAAGTGTTGACACATGTGGGAATAGGCTCTTGACATTCTTGCCAGTAATTAAGGCACATTGTATGTAAAGTCACTAAAAATGTTGGGAGGCTTATTCATTGTTACAGAAATTGTTTGCCAAGTGGTATTATGCGTAGTCTTGATGGAAAAATACTTCTATCTTCAAAATTTTGGTTCGCACAATAATGAAGGCAACAGACAAAGATTCATTACTCTGAAAATATTTGACATTTCCAAAAATCAGATAGGTTATCATTTTCCTGCTGGAGAGGAAAAAATGCACTAAGACCACTGCCTCACTGATAAATCACCTGAACACTACAGGAACAGTCACAGTGCTTGAGGAGACGTTGATCCTCTGCGAGAAGCACTTGCCCCAGGAGGTCTTCACCTGCATCTTCCCATGCCCACATCCATGACCAAGGGCAGCCTCCATGCCCAGGCAGGGGGCTCTGAGGCTTTAGTTTCCTCTGGCTTTTATATCAGGAAGATCAGTATGTTATCAGTATGTCAAGCTACTCATGCTACAGGCTCCTCCTATCACTCACTCCAGATGTGCTCAAGGAAGATTTAAACCTTTCCTTGGCCTTGTTCCTATCACCAGTGAATTGTGCACATCTCTCCAACACTCTCAGGGCAGGCTCAGCTGGGAGTTAGTGAGATACCAGTTTCCTCAGCTGCCATCAGGGAGCTGCTAAGTTCGCTGTAGCCTAGATCACCTCAATCTTCCTTTTTTGCTTTAGGATATTTTACTTCCTTTCCTTCTGAATAGCATTCTTTAATACTTAACAAAAATCATGAGACATTTCAGACAACTCCCTGTTAAATCCTATTATCTTGCTTTAGATAATTTTTTTAATGTGTAATGCATACACTTAGCAGTAAGTTTTTACTCAGAGAGTTGGCAACTGATGTTTAGTAAATGTTGAAAAATTAGGGCTGAGAGAGAATTTAGTATTTTGTTCAAAATTAAAGTATACCACCTAAGGACAAACATTAGGTGAACAGAAGAGTGCTCACAGGCTGCCAGTTACTCAGGCATTTTGTATGAATAGATGTGTATTTCTCAAAATGAAAATTCTCAGCAAGACCATGCACAAGTGTAACTGCTGAATTAATTTCATCACAATTAACATGTCAAACAGCACCAATATCAGTTCCCAAAAAGCAGTGGGATATGCTGCTCCTCTGTTAGAGGTCTGTGCCCCCTCAGGTACTACTCAGCTCCATCTTGGGATAACACCATTTGTATAGCAGCTGGCTCTTTTGCAAGCAAGACAACCAAGCAACAAATCTCTCAAAAGACAGAAGTGAACTGAAAAGTGTTGCTGAGGATCTTTCTGGCCTTTCTTGGTTTTCCCCATGTTCTGGTACACTCTTCGATATCGGAACTTTTCCCAACAGATTTCCCTAAAGACATAAGCTTAGACACAAATCCCAATGCCTATTGATTTATTCAAAACATTTTGTTCAATGGATTGCACTATTTACACTGCCAAGTTCCTTTATATCTTTCCATTGGACAGCATGGCCTCTGCAGAGTATACCAGCCAAATATATAAACTCTACATATGTTTCTACTAGAACAACTGGCCTTGCAATTAAGTCCAATTAGTTTTTACTCTCAAGAATTTAATCACATCTATCATAGCACATTCAGTACATCGGAGTCTTATTTCTTTTTTTCCTACCTCACTAGAGATTTTCTTCAGTTTTTCAGCTCCTGGGATTATATCAACCTTCCAGCTCTTTATGGAAATGATAAAGGGAAAAGGATGGGGAATAAAAAAAAAATAAAAAAAACCCACTCCTAAATGGAGCAACAGAGTTAGGTAGAGAATGATGTTAACAGAACTGTGGGCACCCCACAAAGCCATTAGGCAACTGGCTCGAGGAGAGCAAAGATGCAGACATTCAGTGCAGCACGGGCCAAGTCCTGCAACCGACTGCAGCAGAGGTTTGTGGAAGGCGAAGGTATAAAAGTGGTCAAAAAGGGATTATCCAGATTAGTGGAGAATAGGCCATTAGTGGCTATAAAAATGATGGCTTAGCTGCAACCTGAGACAGGCTGCTGGAAGAGAGGAGGGGAAGCATCCCTCCAGCCTACATCGCACTCCACTCTTCCCACCCAGCCGCTGTTTACGCCTCTTTAGGCAACTATTGAGTTATTGTGACTTTTGGTCTGACCCAACCAGTCTGGCAGTCCTGACTCCCTGTATTTTCAGCACAAAGGTGTTATTTTGAGTGGTTCATTACACAAAGATGCTAGACTGTTTGAATAAACCCGATCAAACACAATATAGACCATCCTGTTGGGGGGAGACTGAAGATGTTCCCTCATCTGCAGTTCTGGAGTCCTTTTTGATCCTATTTAACAAGACAGGGAAGGCATTTAAGAGATTCCAAATGCTGCAATGAAAATGATTCAAAGAATTAATAGTGTGGGAGGGAATTTCTGCAGGAGATATAAGTAAAAAAAGAATAAACAGGACCATTTATTTTACAATGGACAAAGGAAAACATATGTTAAAGATATATGCGATACAGTGTATGTAGACGTCCAAATGTGTGTTTCTAACCATACTCTTTCAGAATTAAAAAATACAGTCAGAATGAAACAAAATGCAACAAGTGAAAGAATAAAAATTTGTTTGTAAGCCCAGAATACCTTTTGAAGCTTACTGTTACCACATACCTTTGAGATAAATACATCATAGTAAACAGATTTGACTGCTCTCCTAGGGAAGAACTTTTTCACTTCTCTTTGTTCTGAAGGGATTTCAGTCCCCCTTTCACTGAAGAAGTATCAGTGTCATTGATGTTTTTCATTTTTTAAACTAAATTTTGAAATGGGTTTTTAAGTTGTGATTTTTTTAACAGTCAGAATAAGTTAAGGAAGAAACTCATTTTCTCACAGTTGGCATTGGCTTTTGTATGCTTTTTTGTTCAGAGTTGGGCTGTCACTTTATTTTAATGGGATAAAGATCTTTTTTCAAAATGGGCTAAACACAAAAACATCAGAAATGTTGCAATTTCAATTTCAGAAGTGAAAAATAAAAATGAAAATGAGGAACAATGATGGTAATGAGCAAGGAAATTCTTCATAACAGACAATTCCTCTTTCTAAAAGTCCCATCAAAATAAGTTCACTGATTTTCCTTTAGTTCATAAAGTTCAGAAACAGATTAGAGAATGAGAGGAAGAATAAGAGGATGCAGGCTGAGAAGTAGCATGCAGAAGGGAAGAGAAAACAGAGTGACAAGTCACTTCTGAATAAGTGTCCTAGCTGCTGTCAGCAATGCTGGAATATTACTATAGATGAACAATCAATAAAATGCAACTTTGCAGTTCCTGTATTTCTGACTAATACTTAACACCCAGTTTGAGATCTGATCTTGTCATTCTTATTCACCTGACTTAATAGTGTCCAGCCAAGGAACACTTGTGGGTCATCTCCTTGAGCTTACACTTAGACTTTATTAGGACAAAATCTTAACTGAAGGTAGCAGGAGTTTTGCCTGAGTCAAATCCTAGCGAGAACTTCCAGGTCTGGCCCAATGGGACCGCTCTCAGGAGTAAGGGTTGAATTGTTATAACACAAAATACCAGCTGTAGTTACGTTAACAGGATAAAATTTCAAGGGGTATCCAATCCCAGTGCCTCAATGTAAAGCTAATCACCAGCTGGACTAAAGAACAAATTTCCCCTCTGGTATAATATCACACAATTATATGCATTATGAGGGTTTAAAATCTGGCATTGCCTGTGCTATTGTTGGAACCAGGAGAACCACTCTGATTCCAACAAGAGGCCATTCATCTGCACTAATTTGTAGGTTAGGGAAGGTTTTAAAATAGGAAGTCTTTTCTTATGCAAATGGGGACATGGTAAGAAACCAGGAGCCTGAATCTGTGATCTGATCACCAGATCACAGAGATTGGGCATCACCAAGCCCACGCACCAGGGCAACCTCCAAAACCAGACTTCAGTGGCACCACGGTGTAACATAAGCCTTAAGGCTGGGCCTCTACACAGGGGTGAATTTAACTCCTATTTTGAAACCAGCTTCTAAAATATTGCTAACAGCCCTCTAGCCCTCTAGATTTGGGATGTAGGAATAAAAACAGGGAAAGTAATCCTGATAAATTATTCTCCTGAAGAAATGCTGCCCCTTTCATAGCTTTGGCTGGATTCACATGCAACTGTATTTGAAGTACTGAGCAAACTCTTTGTGCAAATGATGAGTACTTTCACTTTTGAACAATGACTCTGAGCTGCTTCAAGGTTGTGAGTTTGGGCATGCAAAATGTATGGCATCAGCCTATTAAATATGGGGCACCCACTACAGCTGAGTAAGGCAACCCTGCAGAGAAAGAGATTCCTCCCTGCTGTATTGCTTAAAACTGTATCGCTTATCAAAATCAGAGAGCCTCTCTTTCAACAAGTTCTTCCACTCCTTTAAGTTTTGAATTTTCCAGTGGAGGAAATATTTGAAATAATATTAGAAATCTTGCATATGTCATCTGTTGTATGTCTTAGATTGGCCTGCTGCGCACAGTCATCTCCTGCATTCTCCCTTGCACCATTCTGCATATCTGAGTGTGATCACTTCCCTGCATTGCCAATAGCATTTGGGATCTCAAACAGTGAAGTATTGGGGCAGGATAATAAAATGAACCTCAGATATTTTCAACCCAAACCTTTACCTTTACATGCTTTCTGTATGCATATACAAGATGGAGGGAAATTTCCACACTAAATAATTATGAATGGTCTTTACATACAGATATGAAGACAAAATTCATCCTACTCTTCTAGAAAGTAGTTGAGTGTATGTCCCAGAGGAATTGCTGCAGGTGGAAGATGCTGAGTCCCTTGTGGGCCCCTGGACAATAACACCTAAACGTGCTCCCAGGAGCCACCCTCATCCAGATTCCACTCTGGGTGTTACCATACACAGCCTCCATTGGTGCATAACTACATGGGACACCTTGAGCTCTGCTTTCTCTGAATCTCCTGCCTCAAAGTAACCTTTGATCTGAATTATTATATCTTTCTCCAGCTATGTTTCTCAGCCCATGGCCATGCATACTATAAACTGCTATTGCAAGCCTGGAAATGATCATGGCTATCACCTCAAGTTCATGTCATCTGAGTGTAAATCCTTAACATAAAACTTATTTACTGATTTTTAAAATCAGCAGCAGCCTTGACTTGTAATGGGAAATTCTGATATTCCACACTGGTAAATAGCAAAGTGGAATCAAACTTCTTTGCAAGAAGAGGCAGCTGGACTCCAGACACAGCTCAACATCCTCATGTTGCCATGAATTTCAAGGGCTGTCACTTTCAGGATTGCAGCTCACCAGTTACACTTTCAGCTCCAGCTATTTCTGCACTTACACTCTGGGAACTCCTTCTGTACCTGCTTCTTTTATCTGCTTAGGAGAAGCAATCTGCCATCCTGAGCAGAATTTAAATGCAACAAAAATGCTTTGATAGGTGCAAAGAATAACGTAACACCTTTAGTAGCCAAGTATTAAAGAACCAAGCATGCATTCCCAGCTTATATCACTAAGGTTATAAACAGAAAATTCCCGTAAGTGTAAGAAAGACAATAACCAGGGTAGACAAAAAAACTCAAGATCTTCAATAACAATGTGGAATGGTTCTGTTTTGCAACTAGGGGAAAACAGTGTATACGTTAGATAACATTATAGTTCTAATGTAATACTTTATGCCCCCAGAGTCACCAGGGTGCTTTTACAGAGCAGCTACAAAGGTTAACTATGTTACACTCCTCTTCTGTTGTAGTATACTCCTGCTATATCTGAGTTTAATACTGGACAACATTATAGAAAATTGATATTTTAGAAAGACAGTGTAGTGCTTACAAAAGAGGCTTAAATCTAAGGCATCTCCAGAGTGACTCAATGGAGAGTGCCCTTTCAGTGGGGATAATTTACAGGAGGCCCATTTTGTTATTTAATATGTTTATCTGTGATCCGGTATAAAAATCTACCCCATTCCTTGCAAAGCCTGCAGATGACACAAAAATCATGGAGTGGTAAATAATGAGAAAAGCAGATCCGTCCTACAAGCAATCTGGTTAGTGTGGTAACCTGAGCTCACTAGGAAAAAAGCCCACATATTTTATTGTGCTGTTAAGCAGAATTCTGAGTACCCCAGATAGTTTGTACACAGAGGATGTGAGATATATTTAAGAAACGGAGACTCGGAAGAGGATTTGGTGGTCATGGCTGATAACTAGCTGAGCTGCACAGAGTTCCCCACACAATGCACTGACAAAGAGAGATGGCTCGTGGTATGTGCAAGCATGGGACTGTAAAACATGAGGATGGAAGGGCAGATGCTCTGTGTTCCTTGGACTATTAATAGTAGCAGGAGAGAGTAGGTCCAGCTCTGATGTCTGTATTATAAAAACAACTATTGACAAACTGGAAACAATTCAAGAAAGAATTTTTAATATACTTGCAATTGGCAAAAGCTGTTGAGATACTAAAAAAATAAAAAAGCGTGGCTCACTTAATTTATCCAATAGAAGAATAAATGGTGATTTGTTTGTGGTTTAAAACAGAGCTGACTGGGTATTCTGTCTCAACAATAGAAAATGAAATTTCCACACAAATTTCTATACAGAAAAAATAATGTTACTTTTCCTTCAGGACAAACAAAGTACAACGTTTCACTTTAAGTCACTCCACTTCAATTTGTTCTGTTTGAGGAAACTTTAAACTTCACCTTCTTGGGAATGCATTTCTCTGCAGCTTAGGTACCTGTTTTCTTCTATCGACCAGCCACAGGGTAGTTTGTCACTTGGTTTGGCATCATATATAACATTACAGGAGCTGCAGCCCAGCCAAGAAGTCTCTGCCTAAGTTGAATAAGGATAGTGTTTGTTCAGGCTCCAATTCCCAGAGGAAATGTAGTATTATGGGAAAATATGGGTTTTTTGTTCTTTTTATTTTTTTTTAATTTTTATTAAATATTGAATTGACGCACAATGAACACTGGTCAATCTGTTCAGGAAATTCAGATTGCAAGTGTCCTGCACTTAGGAAAACGATAGCTTTGTTTAGATTTGTTTGTGTGTTTCTACTCTGGATTAGTCCTGTTTTGTTTGTTTTGTTCTTAAGACAATTTATTGGTGTCATTTGAAGGGAAAACAAATGCTGACAAGTTGTATCTGCCCACTGTGTGAAAATTCCAAATTTTATTTGGTCTTAGCTTACGAGTAGCTGTATTATGTTTCTGATACCAGGGGGATCTCTGAATTAGCAGACAGAGACAAAACATCCAGTAGGTGGAATCTGACACTAGATTAATCCAAACTAGATAAATGCCAAGATTCTAACAAGGGAGGGAATTAAACACTGTAACAATTTATCTAGGAATGGGACAGGCTCCCTACCGCTTGCATTATTTGAAGAAGGGCTATCTCCTTATCTTGTCTAGATGGTGATTCAATCCCACAGGCTGTGTTGCAAGCAAAATTAACTCCAGCCATAATATCCAAAAATCCAGGCAGCAGCATTGCAGGGACAGAAGCTGCTAGAAACACTCTGTCTTCAGGACTGGAGAACGTTGTTGGTTAATGTTGCACATTTGCTTGTCCATCCATAATGCATCTTCTGTGTAATAAGACATTTCATGGAAGAACCCTGCAATTGCTCTGTGGTTTGAGGTCTGACTCGTTGGACACAGCTTCCTTGAGCCCAGCCATCGTCTCTGGTTCCAGGGACATGACCAAGTGTGCTCCAGCCATCTTTTACTTGCTTTCCTACATTTCTGATACACAGTTCCCAAAGACACGAATAACTTTGCAAATGGCTTGTTCTGGTTCCTGGACCAATGGGGGACATTTAAAACCCAGCGAGAGTATCTTTAAAATGAAAGGTTGAGTTAGTGCAAAAGTGAAAAATCATAGCAAACGTAATGCTGCCACCATAGCTCACCTCAAACTAGACCCTGTTTTGGGACAAAAACAGTCAGAGATGAGAGACGGCAGTGAGTAGAGCAGGATACTCAAGGCTCAAGTCATCCATACACAGAACAGGAAAACCTTTCAGTGATCATCTAGACCTTTCTAAGGCCATCTATACCAAGCTTCATCAACCAAGAACCGCCTTCTGAATGCAAAGGAAATGTGCCTTTTTCTTCTTCGCTGTTGCTCAATAGCTTTGTCTTGGTCTGCTAACCAGGTTGGATTATGAGAAAAAGTATTAAACAAGGACTATTTTTCTGTGTTCAACATCTCCTGTTAGTGTGCCAACCAAGTGGCACTGCACTCACAGCACTACTGCTAGCCTTTCATGTGTCAGAGTGTTTGAGAGCCATGGCCAGTGATATAGAAGGGGCTAGTTATGTTTTCAAAACACGTGGTATTTGATCAGGGACCATGCTGCTCAACAACAAAACATTGAAAGCTCAGCAGCACTCATCACTCTTAAACTGATTGGTGATAAGAAAATGTCAGAAAACACAGTTTGGTAAAGCTTACCCTGGGGTTTGGATTTCCCTCCATAAACATGTACACATGCAACTCATGCTGTCCCAGGAAGCTCAAAAAAATGGCACTTCATTGGAAATGCCATCTCACATCATAATATCTTACTATTCAAGCATTTGAATAGTGTTCCTTTGGATTCACACAAGCAAGTTCTCTCTTTATGATGAGCTGTAGGAAAATGACAGCCTCTCACTTTAAATATGTGGAAAAAAAAAGTTAAAAAATATAAAAATAAAAAGAGGCTGATGTCATGAGGGCTTTGTGTGAGATGTGACAAGGGATAAGGGCTTGCCTATCTGGGAAAAACTTTCCTCAGCATCCACAGGAGCTCTCCAGACACAGCTGTGGAAACAATGCAAACTTCGAACATCCCAGGTCTGGCCTCACTCTGAGCTGTGTCAGGCTGCTCTAAAATTAGACATGCTGCACGGAGCTTGCCTCAGCAGCCTCAGGAAGCAGTGGCAGCTCGTGCCAGCCTGGAGTGATCATTCTGCATAAGAAGGGGGACCAGAAAGGCAGCCCCAGCCCATGCCATAGTCAGCACTGGGTAGAAGCCTCACCATCTACAATAGCTAAATAGGGTGAGGTCAGCAAGAATGTTATCATTAGCCCCTTATGGGAGATATTTCATACAAGCCCTGCATTTGTTTGATAAATCCAGAATGGACAGTGAAAACATACTACTGTCAATGATGTAGAGGATAAGTGCCTCCTAGAGAAACTACAGCCCCCATTGTGTCCTGCAGAAAGGTAGAAGATGAGGTCCAACTCCTTGCTTAATCTGACTCCCATTTCAGGTTCGGGCAGAGCACCAGTTGTACTCAACTGTACCTGCATTCTGTTGAGATTTGGGCTCCTGGTCAATCATTTGCTTCACCCTGTGGACCCCACAGTGCCTCAATCACCAGGATCAGCTCCAATAGGAAGGGGAGACCTGAAAGAACCCTACACTCCATGCTACCTGAGGAGGATGGCAGCATCTTTTCCCCCACGTATGTGAGGGAGCTCCACAAAGTACTATACTTCTCTGAGGTAAAGCCCCTCATACACTTACTCCTCAGATAATGAGGCTTTGTATTGCTTTTGATGAGTGACTGGAGCACCATAAGCATAACGTTTCCCCATGAAACACAGACCATCATCACACTAAGACATTTAGAAATTAGCTTTTACTGTAGTTCTGTTAAGAACATATAATGTTGACGTTGCTGAGTGCAAAAATGGAAACTTCTCTGAAGTTTGGGGAATAAGGACCAGTTTAGTCTCTGCTCCTCAGAAGCAACACACAGGATCACCCAGTTCCCAGCGCCTTGCTTTAGGAACACTGGTTTAGCTGCTAACCCAGAGCCCAAGCACAGAACATCAAAACACTATCTCCAAGCATTCAATAAACAATGAAAGTCCCCAAAATAGCTTTCTAGTGTTCTTATAATGTACTTCCATGCATCAACTTACGTGACCTTGAACTGGTATCGTTTCTCACTTGGGAATTTTCCCTTACATTTCTTGCTGCAGCTCTTGAAGTATGAAGAATGAAGTCCTGGATTCTTAAACTCCTTCGTTTCCTTCTTTCATTTATTTTGTGTCTGATGGGGAAAACATATGACTGGATATGCCATTACAGGCAGACAGAAAATCTGATAATCACTGGTTGATAGGACAGTGACTCCAAAAACTGTCTGTAGCCAGTTTGTTCTCCTTTTGTAACAACATTGAGCTAGGTGGTATCCAGAGGGGAAATTACTTTTATTAAATTTCCATAAATCCTACAGCCTATATTCACCATGTTCAAGCCTTTTGAAGCAGAAATTTTGGAGCAAGTCAGGTTCCTTTTGGCTTGTTTAAGTCATTATCCAATATCTCTTTTCAGAGACCTATGCACAAGGCTATTTCTGTGGGATCTTTGGTGGTTCTTTTGGGGCTTAAACTGATGTAGGTTTTCAAGGTGCAGTTGTATGTCTTCCCAAGATGTAAAGATGTGACCCCAAAAAACTTCTCTATTGTTTCCCACCAAGGAAAGGCAAGGGATCCCCTAATCTGCATCTTCCCTAGAATCACAGTCAGAGAGGTTAGATGGGACCTCTGGAGATCATTGAGTCCAACTCCTGTGCTAAAAGCAGGTTTCCTACAGTAGGCTGAGCAAGAAAGACCATGTGTGAGAGTGCTTAGCTGCTTGGCAAAGGAGATGCTCTGTGGGCACCAGGTGGTGGAAGTGAATGGCCTTGGAGTGGTATAGCAGCTAGTACTCCCATCCATTTCCCTCCTGCCCTCTCTTTCAAAACCTTCTGTGCTAAGGCCTGTTGCTCCCCAAGCTCCTTTCCTGCTCTCTTTTGGTGAGATCACCTTAGCTCAGCCACAGAGGGGGGAAAGAGGCCCTAGGACAGTGGGCAGAGGAGAAAAGCCCACTAAGAGCTGAAGCACTTAAACACTGGAAGGATGAAGAGACCTGCCTGGGCTTTGTACTCTGGGTAGTGGTCTCCAGGTGGGACCAGCGTGGCAGTTCCCTGATGAAAGCACCTGCAGCTTTTATGGATGCTGAACTCTTTGCCCACTGTGTCCCTCAGATGCTGCAGATCCTGAGGGTCTGCTTTACAGCAGGAGCGGGGAAGGACAGCCTCAGGCTTCACAGCATGTAAAAAATACAAGGGCTCAATTACACAGAGGCACCTCATAAAGTAACCCTTCAGACCACGTGCAGATTTACAGGAGGGAAGTGAGTGGCCCTCAGGGGGCTTTCACTTGCTTATTAGTGCTGACTGGACCCCGGGATGTGTCCAGCAATAGCATCATCTGATTTTCTTCACACTGTTGTGTGCTGAGAACACTCAGGATGAAGTTGAGGTGAAGCCTGGGACAGCACAGTGATAGCGAAGCAGAGCATATCCCCATCAAGCAAAAAACCTCAGATAAGCCTGGGAGCAGGGCAAGGCAGAAGGCATAGAAAAAGAAAAAGAAAAAAATGAGGCAAAAAAAAAAGAAAAACAAAATAAAAAAAGAAAGAAGAGCAGACTGGAAGAACAGGAGCAGGGAAAAGTACAGAGTTGCAGGGGGAGGCTCCTTTGCTGTTGTGTTGAATGGTGAGCAAAGAGATTCCTCTGAATCATATGAAGACGTACAGGAAGAAGGGACATAAAGGAAGGAGAAACCTAATGAAGGAGGAAAAGCAGGAGACAAGGAGAGGTAGAGAAGAAGGGATCTGACTAAGGGAGGGAAAAAATAGCATCAGAGCAAAGAACATCAGGGCACAGAGAAGGAAAATGATGAACTGGAGAAGCTGAGTAGGGGAGCAGAGAGAGAGGAAACAAGCATCCAAATGAAAAGAGATAAAAGCAGAATAGTCCCAGAGGAAATGAACTGGGCACCCTGAAATAGTGTTGATATAAATAAATCAGACAGGAACACTTGGACACTTGGAAAAACAGGAGGAAAAATACAGTGTGATATACAATAGCAGGAAAAAAAGTGGGGTGATGGCAATGGGAGAGAGGGAAAAGCAACGAAGAGAGAGAGAGGGAGTGAGACAGATAGCCCAAGCAGTCCCGACATATTTACATGCACACTTTGAGGTGTTTGCTCTAATGAGCAGATAGGGCAGCAAAGAAAGTACAGAATAATGCAATCACATCGTTTATATGGGCAAGTGGGGATTTTGCAAGCCAGAAGATATATGCATGCAATAATTGTTTGTGAAAGTTGGGAGGCCAATAATTACAGCAGTAAATCATAATCCTTTTAATATATTATCAGTTTGATACCCAAGCAATAAATGCATACGCATATGGTTTTTATGCTTAAGAAGCAGCAGGAAACCTGAGTGCTAAAACAAAGGGAGTTCTCTCTCTCTGTTGCCTGAGAGAGTGTAAAGAAGCTTACTCACTCTCTCCATGTGAAGGCCATCGTTTCTGGGGTTGCCCAGGATAGTTATTTTCATTTAATGGGAGTACATTCCCTCCAAAATGGAAATTGTCCACAAGAAGATTTTGATTTTGATATAGACAAAAAACCTATGAGAAAAACTCAAATCAAGCATTTCATTTTGAGGACTTCACCTTTAGCCAGAATTTTAAGAAGCTGATGTGAGACTTTCTGTTTTTTTTATTTTCAGACATGAGCAAAACACATTTGAAAAGTAACAAATAAACTGAATCACAATTTTTTTTCAGTCATTTCATTTGTGCCTCTGCAGTGGCAAACATGCCTTCGTGTGTGCATGTGTGTGCATGCATTTCCCCATAGGCAAACAACTGAATAAAATAGGGGGAAATAAAGAGAATAAACAAACATTCAGAGTTTATCTTAATTTTGAGCTGATTGCAGAGGAAAGCCATTGTGTAAGCACTCTACCAGGCCATCTGTGTGTTTCTTTTTTTCTGAAGGGGGTTCAGTGATTGTGTGGCAGGGAGGGAGAAGAGGAGGTTGTTAAGCTGTAATTTGGAGCATTCCTTTAATAAAAGCACCGACCTATGTTCTAAGATGGTGCAGGATAAGAAATATGCCACAGCCTTTAGCAAGCAGTTCCAGTGATTAATTGTCTTCTTGTTTAAAAATACATCGCTTTCTTCTCCTCTGAGGTTGCCCAGTTTCAACATCCGGCGGTTGGATCTTATCTTGTCCTTTGTCTGCCAGATCAAGTTTCTGTTCCCCACGTAGATATTTATAGATCATGATCAAGTCTCCCCTTAATATTCTCTTTGTTAGATAAACAGAGTGAGCTCCTTGGGTCTATCACAGTAAGACATGCTTTCCAGAACTTTCATCATTCCCATGGCTTTTCTCTCTGAACCCTCTCCAATTTATTCAGCACTCTTCTCCAACTGTGGAAATTAGCACTAAGAACAACATCCTAGGGACAGTCGTGGCTGTACCAAAGACAGGCATAACCTCTCATTTTCTATTCAGTGTTATCAGGATTGGCTCTGTGGAGGACAATCTTCTCTGCCCAGTTCACATGCCACACCATTCCCTCCTAATTTAAGGGTTCGATGGCTACATCTGTCCTCATACTCCCATTTGGTTCAGTGGTGAATTTTAGATGCAAGTTGTGGCACCCTCCTCCCATCTACATCTACTATGTGTCCTGCAGGTTACCTGTGCAAGGCTGACACAGCGGAACATGAACACATACCCCAGTCCCTTATAGGGGTATTTGGCTCTGAAACAGCAATGGATGAGAAGTCTGTGGGAGCTGGCAAAATCTGGATTGATATCAACACTGCACCTCATATGGAGACACCAACATGAGATGCTTCACCTGCTTTTGCACTCCTGGTTGTCCAAATTTTTTGCTAATGTGTGTAAGGCTGATGATTCCAGGGATCTTACCAAAACTCTACTGGAAAAAAGAAGTCTTTCTCTTATATCCATCTTCTCTAGCAGCCCAGGAGATTCTCTCTTCATGTCTCTACTTATTATCACATTACCAATATTTTTCTGCAAGGCATGTTAGGAACAATGTGTATGTTCCCAAGACAAAGTTCTTTAGCCTCAGAAGGCCAGCTATCTCTTTTTGGAGGATTCTATTCAAACCACCAAGTAAATAGCAACTTTCCACTAGCCTTTGGACCAATCAGTATGCTGGCATTTAAGTTACTTTCAGTGTGACATTTTGAATTCATATCTGCATAATTGAGATATATAATTAAGGAAATCTTTATTTTCTTAATTGAATTTTCATCGCGTGCTAGATGCCATATAGAAATTCAAGTACCTTACATCAAATACAATTATCTATGTTGACCATGATGGCAGTGTAGTTTTAAAAAGTTATCAAGCTAGCTACACAAATATTTTTACAAAAGTTTCTGCTATGATAATCTCTTCCATAGAGTTATTAAAGGAGTACCATGTAACTTTCATTTCTCCAAAAAACAGAGAAAGTTAAGTGGAAATGCATATGTTTGGTGCTCTTATCCCATACATGTCTTGTAAATAACAACAATAGTACCTGTTCAGTATTTTTATCTGTTCAGTCCTCTCAAACTTTCCTAGGTCCCATTGTCTTGAGGAAAACCACTATTTTATAGACCACAGAATATTCTTGACCTGTTCTTTTCAAACTTGTGGACAGAAGAAGTTGTTCAAGTCTCTTATTTAACGTACCTTGAACATTAGCTGATGTTTGATGTCTTCCTGAAATACTGTTGCCGTGGAAAATGCATCATCACTTTCAGAGGATTATAGATTTTCATTTGTTTTTTCCAACTGAAGCAGAAAGCTATTCCTGTCTTTTCTGTGTTAGTATAAATAATTCCACCATTTCTATTTACTGAGAGAAACATCACTGATAGGTTTTCTTCACCAACATACATCAAAAACTTCTTCTCCTTAACATGTATGATCTTTAACTCTGTTGGCCAGATAACTCTTCTTAAATTTCTTTTGCTTCCCTTATGAATTTATCACCATTCCTATCTTCTGATGTAGATTAATTTCTCTTGCCTCACTCTTTCATCTAATTGTTACATGTGGGCTTTTGTTTTATAGAACAGCTTTCACTTGAGCCATGTTGTTTTTGTTTTATAACAAGTATGGCTTTTTGGTAAAAATGTTTTTAAACAGTTTGCAATTATCATTCACATTTTTCTGTTTAAATTCTCCCAGTAGATTTGGATTATAATTGTTTTCAGATTTACAAAACTGGCCTTTAAAGAACCAAGAAAGTATATTACTGGTTTGTATTTTACTCCTTTTGTGCACAAAAATAATCAAGACACGATCTTGTGCACATAAGCAGCCGTTTCCTTTAGTTCTGTAATCAATTTCTCTCTATCTGTCATAATTAGATCAGGTTGATTTTTATTTTTTTTTTTTTTTTGCCGAACTTTAGTACATTTCAAATGCTAACAGAAGAAATAAAGCCTCCACAGAGTAATTAGGGAGGGATGGACTCAAGTCCCTGCTCCTCATTTGGCAGAGAAAAAGTTTTAACCCTTGCTGTCCTGGGTGAACACCCTGACCCCTAAGCTATGATCTATTCAGCAGTACCTCCCTAGTAAACCAAACCTTTGCTTTCCAAATGCATTCTGCTTTAAAAATAGATTTAAATGCTTCTACGTGGCAGTGACTTTTTGGCCAAAGTGGTATCTTCTTATTAATCACACCTAGAATAAGAAAATTATTTCATACAATCCTAATATGATTATTTAGTTAAGTCACAAAGGAAAAAAAATATAAATATTTATGTTTGTTTCATTATTATCCACTGTTTAATATTCCACTTTTGCAAGTTATCTCACTCAGTTTAGGTACTGTTATATGAAACATATGCTCAGTTACCCATCACTGATGAGTCAGGCATGATAGAGAATGCTGGACTCGTGTTCTTGGACAATGTTGTTCTTTACTTGCTCTGAAGTCTCATTTTCACTCTCTGGAAGTATATTGGCCACTTTTTTAACTTCTTATTTATTATTACTTTAATATCTTCCTGGCTATCCAAGCCAACCCCTCTGTTAAGAAATTGTTCCTCTTTCTATCAAGTGAAAAATATCCAGATTTTACACACTTCTCAGGGAAAGCAGACAAACATGCACAAAGCTCCAGACCACTTACACCACTCACCTATGTGTCACTTCCCTGCCATGCTCTTTGCTCTTCAGGTTGTCTCTCTTTGCTTCAGGAGTTAAACATTCTTTCTGGAGACCACTTGGCTCATTTAGGGCTGTCATCACAGTGTCTTTTCCTTTGAATGCAGAATATGAAGCTTAAGAGGCCTAGTAATATAAGACTCCCTCAGTATTTCTGAGTCCTGTAAGGTCTGTACTTCTCTGCTATCCAATGTCTTCAGCTGTCTGTGCAGAAACACTCTTTACTCCTAACTGATAGTTTGGTCTGGCAGCAAAGAAGCCATTGAGAGAAGTTTGACAGCTATCAAAAGGGACTTCAGAGGACTGGGGCAATTAATGGGCAGTGCATGAGTGCAAGAGGTGTTTTCTCCTCTTCCTTCAGTGGCAGCAAGTGACACTGAGAGGACTAGGAATACCCATCTGATAAATGCATGGCTAAGAGGCTAGTGCCAGCTCAGAAATTTTGGCTTTTTCAACTATGGGGCTGTTTACTCAGTGCTCAGCCTGATGTCTGCAGCTAGGGTCCACATGTATCAAAGGGAAAAGAGAATTCTGGCCCAGGGCCTGCCTGGGCTCATTAGCAGGTCTTTAAACTAGGTTTGAAGGAAGAAGGGGCTGATGGTGAGCCTGTCCATGACAAGGCATGGGATAGCATAGCTAAATTAAAGGGACATGGTGATAGAGGGACCCCTCAATCTGTTGCATCTTATGATGCTGAAGGCAACAGAGAGACTGAAAGTACGTGCTTCAAATGAATTAAGGAATTTTTCTCCAAGAAGGTGGCAAGATAAGCTGCTAAGCTGAAGTGCCTCTACACCAACACACAGCTTGAGAAGCAAACAGGAGGAGTCAAAAGCCACCATACTACTGGAGAACTGTGATGTAGTTGCCATCACCAAAACCTGATTGAATGATTCTGCTGATTGAATGATCCACGGAGACATTCAGTCAGGTTGGACAGGGCTCTGAGCAACCTGATCTAGGTGTCTCTGTTTGTTGCAGGGGAGTTGTACTAGATGACTTTTAAGGGTCCCTTCAAACTCAAACAATTCTATGATTCTGTGATTCTATGATTCTATGTTACACGGTCCTCTCCTTGCAGCTAGGCTACATTCACACTTAGCAGTGGGTGTAAGCATTTTTTTTTCATATGCCTGCTTAAATGGACATAGTTTTTACTTTCAGATGGGTAACTTTTACTGATCACCCGTGTTTTTGTCATTTCTGGCTTAGTCTTGCTGCATATTCTTCACATGGGACTACATTGCAACTTAATTGGAAGCAGGTAGTGATGCAAAGGCAGTCACACACGTGGCAAATACATCTCTGTCCTGGGATTTGCTCTGGCTACTTTGAGGGGACTGATTTGAATGTGATAGCTTTGACCTAGGAAGCTCAGAGCCTCCATGGAAAATCCTTCCTAAGATGCATGTCTGTGATGCATCTTTCAGAGATGCCGGCATTAGATCACATTTCCTTCAATATAAGAGAGATGTAGCCAACAAGATGGAAGAGAAAAGGGTTTCTGGGAGTAGTCAACATGGATTCACCAAGGGGAAATCGTATTTGAGCAATCTGATAGCTTTCTATGATGTCATCACTGACTGGATGTTGTGTACCTTGACTTCAGTAAGGCATTTGACACCATCCCACACAACATCCTAGTAATGAAGCTTAGAAAGTGTGAGGTAAAATAGTGGACAATGAGGTGGATTGAGAACTGGATGACCAGCAGAGAGTTGTAGTCAGCAGCACAATCTAGTTGGTGCCTGTAGCTAGCAGAGTGCCCCAGTGGTCAGAGCTGTATCTGATCTAGTTCAACATCTTAATCAATGACCTGGATGAAGGAATAGAGTCCACCCTCAGCGAGTTTGCTGATGATACAAAGCTGGGAGAAGTAGCTAATATGCCAGAAGGCTGAGCAGCCATTCTGCAAGACATGGACAGCTTAGAATGTTAGCTGGAGAAGAACTTTACAGAGTTCAACAAAGGCAAGTGTAGAGTCCTAAATCTGGGGAGAAATAAGAGCACAAGTCAGTACAGGTGAGGGGTTTACCTGAGCTCTGCAGGGAAGTAGCTGAGTGTCCTGGCCATGAGCCAGCAGTGTGTCCTGGTGGCTAAGAAGGCCAATGATATCCTGGGATGCACTACAAAGAGCATGTCGAGGGAGGTGATCCTCCCCTCTACTCTGCACTGGTGAGACCACATCTAAAATATGTGGGCTCCTCCACTCATGAAAAACAGGGCGCTTCCAGAGAGAGTCCAGCAAAGGGCTACAAAGATGATTAGGGGCCTGGAGCATCTAGCATAGGAGAAAAGGCTGAGACACCTGGGACCGTTCAGTCTGGGGAAGATTGAGGAGGGATCTTATCAATGCTTATAAATATCTAAAGTGCAGGAGTCAAGTGGATGGGTCTATGTTTCTTTCAGGAGCAGAACAAGGGATAATGGGCACAAATTGTTCCATACAAACACAAGGGAAAAATTATTTACTATGAGGATGACAGAGCCCTAGAACCAGCTGCCCAGAGAGTTTGTGGAGTCTCCTTCTCTGGAGATATTCATCACCCACCCAAATGCTTTCTTGTATGGAATACTCCAGGGAACTTGCCTTAACAAGGGAGTTGCACTGGGTGATCTCCAAGGAGTCTCTTCCAACCCCTACAATTCTGTGATTCTCTGTAAGATACTCCCCCAAAACTTCCTAGATTTCATAAATCCATTCCTGCAGTCTGAAACCATCTGTATTTATTGACTTTTAGGAAATGCTACAAGACTCGTGTGTTGGAGTAGCTCATTGAGGAACCTTAGGAATACTGGCTGATAAATGGGGTGCCAATGTTTATTTACTTCAGTTTGGTAGAAGGAGTGAGTCAATTACATTGCATTCTGGTTTTGCAGTTTTATGTTGGCAGACTGCTTAGAGCCTATGTAGGACCATATTTTATTTATTTTAAATATCTGGGAAAAAAAAATGAATAAATAAAATGATGCAGTTGGTGTAAGATTTATGATGTCCTGAATTTTCCATGATTTTAAGTGGTTGAGTTTGTACATGACGTGTTAGTCAAGTATGCAGTCCATTACCAGTCTTGTCTGGCTTTTGAAACAAAAGGTCTTTTGTTGTGGTGAATCATAAAGAAGCCTTGCAGGTCCTATTTTTATGATGACACTTACAAGCAAGAATCCTCACAAAGTCCCATCATCCTTCTTGGAAAGCAAGGGTGAGGATTCATACAGCAAATATGCTCCTGTCAGTCTCCGAAAGCCTAACAGTGAAAAAAATAATAATTGCCGAATAACCTTTCAGTTTTTCCCATAATTTTCCCACAAGGTATCCAACATATTTGCATCATTCAGCAACAAACAGACAGAACCATGAAGTCTTTCAATGCCATTCAACCAGTTATGTTCCCTGATAATTTTTCAATCAGGTTAACAACAAAATGATTGCCTACCAAACTCAGCTCAGTACTGACAACCGTTTGCCATCATATAGTTGTCAACAGATTTGAGAAAAACACTCTTATTTCATAAAATAAGCTGAGTGGGTGCTAGAACACACCATTTACAGGTGTTGTGCAGTCCCATGGATGTTATCATCTTCAAAGCAGATGCTCAATTTAGGCAGTTTCTTGCTTTAGTGTCTCAAAAAAATATACCTTGAAGTCACTGGGAGCCTTTCTGCTGACTTCAGTGGACATTGGACTAGACTCTAAAGAGCTTTCAAGGCTCAACAGATGAGGTTTTAGAGGCTTTTTTGACTGTTAGGACAAGCTTTCCTTAAAATAAATTTTGATGTCAGGAAGACTCCGTAACTCATTTCCCAAAGGGCTATGAAATGTTTGGCTGATCACAAATCCTTCCACACCAAACTGAAACCTTCTAATACACTGGAAAGCCACAGATAGATCTAGGAAATTCTTATGAAAAGAAATTTAAGGTAAATATGGAAATGAATAAATTAGAAGAGAAATGTGTTGGGTGAGTTATTAAGCGAGGTAATCCGTGCCTCCTTACCCATGTGCCACCATGTGCTCTACGTTCTTCCTTAAGCCTATCCTAATGTGTTTTCCTTAAGGCACTTTTCCACTTCCTTAGTTCATGAAATAAAGTAACATTAGCTCGTCTCAGTGTTAACAGATGTTGTGAGGAATTATTTTAAAGTCACTCGTATCCTGTATCTCTCCATATCTTTTAGCCCTATTGCAGCAAATTTTAGGAGTTCTCTTTTACAGGAAAATAAAAGGGAAAAAAACGGCAAGGGTTTACACCGTACCCTCGCTATCACTAAATAAACCCAACGTGAAGTTAAATCACTGCAGTCAAAGCATTCTTATGCATTTTAGAAATCTTCCTGTATCTCCACTTCTCCCTTGAACTGGCAGAAATCCAGTTTGGGACACAGCTGTATACTAAAGGGACTCTGAAAAATCAGACAGTAGTGAAACCTAAGGGCAGAGAGAGGCTATTGCATCCACTAGTCTGTGCCTTACAGACATAACAGTCTAACAAACCTGACATTTCAGAGGAGCAAGAGGCCTAGTGGACACTGGCTACTTACTTATTCGCTGCTTTTCAGCAGTATCCCTGCCCTTATGCTGCCATCCTAGAAGAGGAGAAATGGCAGTCTTATTTCAGTGGAAAAGGGATGAACGGATAAGTAAAGATAAAGTTTTAAAAGTGCACTTCCATTAAATTCAGGTGAGCATGTAGAATGTTGGATAGCCACTTGGAGCAACTCTGGGGAGCTTCCCATATAAGAAGGAGCTCAGAGATCATGAGATCAGACACCTGAGGAAACATTTTTTCTCTGAAAGAGTGGTCAGGCACTGGAATGGCCTGCCTAGGGAAGCGGTTGAGGCACCATCCCTAGTGCTGTTCATTAAGCGTTTAGATGAGGTGCTAAGGGATTTGGTTTAGTAGTTCAGTGGGTAGGGATAGTGATAGGAGGATGGTTGGACTAGATGATCTTGTAGGTCCTTTCCAACCTAATGTATCTATGAACCTATAATCAAAGAAGGCAGTGGGAAAGAATCACATTTGCTTCAACAGACTGCAATATAGACCCTTGCCATTTCAGAATGTGCTGGATGATGCATTTGGGGAACACTTTTTTCAATGTTTTTATGTTGTTTTTCTTTTAAATCCCAGTATTATAAATACAGTCCATGCATTGTGAAACTCTCAACTACTCTTCCACCAGCTCATCTACAAGGATTGCAAAGTGACCTCAACAGCCTGTGAGTGTCACACATGCTGCAGCAGCCTGGGCTGCAGTAGGAACTTGTCTGGGACATAACACCATTGCCACCAGGCAGGTACCATCAGGTTCCTTCGCGCTGAAAAAGAGGGCAGGAAGAAATATTGTCATGCCCAAGAGTTGAGACTGCAGTTCCAGACATTGGGCACATGCTCAGGTCTGGTTTCACTGTAGTCTTTCTGTCTTGATGGCTTTGAGATAACAGAGCTAAATTTTGACACGACAAATACATGTTTTTCTATGCAGAAGTCTCAAATTCAGTCTTCAAAATCATCAAGGAGGGAGGAAACCACTCCATTTCATGCTTATAAAGGTATATATGGTGTGTTAAGTTTATAAAGACGTGATCCTATGATAACAGAAGGATGTAATGGAAGATAACTTTATTTAACTATTTTTATTGTTGATTTGAAAGTAACTTCATACAGTACTGGCACTTTTACATCTCATTATATTCAGAGAAAACATGCATTGAGATGGGACTGGATGGAGATCATACTTTCCTCCAATACAACATACACCTCCACACAATTCCTCCAAAATGAACAGGATTGAAACACACTCATGTCAGGGCAGAATTCAGCCCATTGTTGACAGCACATACAGTATGCTGCAAAGCTAAGTATTTATGATATCTGGACCCCGAATATGAAGAGATGGGGCTGAATCATATTCATACAGTCAATAAGTGATGACAGCCTTTTATCCAAACAAAAAAAAAACCTAATGCTTACTGGAAGGACAGCCTGGGGCAATATTGATTTAGGAAAACAAAGGCACTTGGTTTGTTGTAGCATATGTGGTAAGAGTGCCAACAGATCAAGCAAAAAGCACGGCTTAGCTCAAGAACGACGTTTA
>NW_027071953.1:0-32343 GCF_038088225.1 Cyrtonyx montezumae
AGCCCTTTATCCAGAGGTTCAAATCCTCTCCCTAGCTATTACCATGGCCTCTCCAACCCTGATAAGCCTATTAATCATATCCCTATCTTACGTACTCCCCATCCTAGTCGCTGTAGCCTTCTTAACACTAGTAGAACGAAAAATCCTAAGCTACATACAAACTCGAAAGGGCCCAAACATCGTGGGCCCTTTTGGTCTACTTCAACCCATCGCAGACGGGGTGAAACTCTTCATCAAAGAGCCCATTCGCCCATCCACCTCCTCTCCCTTCCTCTTCATCTCTACCCCCATCCTAGCCCTACTCTTGGCCCTCACCATTTGAATCCCCCTCCCCCTACCATTCCCCATAGCCGACATAAACCTAGGACTACTATTCCTCCTAGCAATGTCTAGCCTCACCGTCTACTCCCTTCTATGATCAGGATGAGCATCTAACTCAAAATATGCCCTAATTGGCGCCCTCCGGGCAGTTGCCCAAACAATCTCTTATGAGGTCACCTTAGCCATCATCCTTCTATCAACAGTGATCCTATGTGGCGGCTATACCCTGTCCACCCTGGCCACCACCCAAGAACCAATCTACCTTGTTTTCTCCTCATGACCCCTCGCAATAATATGATTCATCTCCACCCTTGCCGAAACCAACCGAGCCCCATTCGACCTCACAGAAGGTGAATCCGAACTAGTATCAGGATTCAACGTCGAATACGCCGCAGGGCCATTCGCCCTCTTCTTCCTGGCCGAATACGCCAACATTATACTCATAAACACCCTAACCACCATTCTATTCCTCAACCCAAGCACACTAAACCTCCCCCACAACCTATTCCCCATTGCATTGGCCACAAAAACCCTCCTCCTCTCATCCATTTTCCTGTGAGTCCGAGCCTCCTACCCACGATTCCGCTATGACCAACTAATACACCTCCTATGAAAAAACTTCTTACCCCTGACACTAGCCCTATGCCTCTGACACACCAGCATACCAATTAGCTATGCCGGCCTACCCCCCATCTAAGGAAATGTGCCTGAACTCAAAGGATCACTGTGATAAAGTGAACATAGAGGTATAACAGCCCTCTCATTTCCTCCGCCTATAGAAAAGTAGGAGTCGAACCTACGCAGAAGAGATCAAAACTCTTCATACTTCCCCTATATTATTTTCTAGTAGAGTCAGCTAATCAAGCTATCGGGCCCATACCCCGAAAATGATGGTTCAATCCCCTCCCCTACTAATGAACCCCCATGCAAAGCTAATTATCACCCTTAGCCTAATTGCAGGAACCACTATTACAATCTCCAGCAACCACTGAATCATGGCCTGAACAGGCCTGGAAATTAACACCCTGGCCATTATCCCCCTCATCTCAAAATCTCACCACCCACGAGCAATTGAAGCCTCAATCAAATACTTCCTCACCCAATCAACTGCATCCGCCCTAATCCTATTCTCAAGCATAATCAACGCCTGGTCCACCGGCCAATGAGACATCACGCAGCTTAATGACCCAGTATCTTGCCTCATGTTAACAATGGCCATCTCAATCAAACTCGGATTGGCCCCATTCCACTTTTGATTCCCAGAAGTACTCCAAGGATCCTCCCTCACCACTGCCCTCCTACTCTCAACCCTCCTAAAACTACCCCCAACAGCTCTATTATTGCTCACATCACAATCCCTCAGCCCCTCCCTCCTTGCCCTCCTAGCAATCACCTCGACAATATTAGGGGGCTGAATGGGTTTAAACCAGACACAAACACGAAAGATCATGGCCTTCTCATCCATCTCCCACTTGGGCTGAATAACAATGATCATCATTTACAATCCTAAACTCGCCTTACTTTCTTTCATCACCTACACAGTACTCACATCAGCTGTATTCTTAGCCCTGGATCAATCCAAAATCCTCAAAATATCAACCATACTCATCTCATGAACAAAAGCCCCCATAATAAACGCTACCCTGATACTCACACTCCTATCACTAGCTGGCCTCCCACCCCTTACCGGCTTCCTGCCAAAATGACTTATCATTCAAGAACTCACCAAACAAGAAATAACCCCCACAGCTACAATCATCGCCCTGCTCTCCCTCCTGGGATTATTTTTCTACCTACGCCTTGCATACCACTCAACAATCACACTCCCCCCCAACTCCTCCAACCACATAAAACTGTGATACGCACATAAAACACCAAGCCCCCTCACCGCTATTCTAGCTTCTCTATCAGCCCTCTTACTGCCCCTATCCCCCCTAATCATCACCATAACATAGAAACTTAGGATTAACCTGCCGCCCAAACCAAAGGCCTTCAAAGCCTTAAATAAGAGTTAAACTCTCTTAGTTTCTGCCCCTACTAAGACCAACAGGACATTAACCTGTATCTCCTGAATGCAAATCAGACGCTTTAATTAAACTAAGGCCTTGTGCCTAGGCAGATGGGTCTCGATCCCATTAAGCCCTAGTTAACAGCTAGGTGCCTTACCCTTCGGCCTCTGCCTACACAGACCCCGGCACACCTTTAATGTGCATCAATGAGTTTGCAACTCACCGTGAATTTCACTACGGAGTCGATAAGAAGAGGAATTAAACCTCTGTAAAAAGGACTACAGCCTAACGCTTTAACACTCAGCCATCTTACCTGTGACCTTCATCAACCGATGATTATTTTCAACCAACCATAAAGACATTGGCACTCTCTACTTGATCTTTGGCACATGGGCGGGCATAGTCGGCACAGCACTCAGCCTTCTAATTCGTGCTGAGCTGGGTCAACCAGGCACCCTCCTTGGAGACGATCAAATCTACAATGTAATCGTTACAGCCCATGCCTTCGTCATAATCTTCTTTATAGTCATACCTATTATGATCGGGGGCTTTGGGAACTGACTAGTGCCACTCATAATCGGCGCACCAGATATGGCCTTCCCTCGCATGAATAACATAAGTTTCTGACTCCTCCCCCCATCCTTCTTGCTCCTCCTTGCCTCCTCTACAGTAGAAGCCGGGGCTGGTACAGGATGAACCGTCTACCCCCCTCTGGCCAGCAACCTCGCCCACGCCGGAGCATCCGTAGACCTAGCCATCTTCTCCCTTCACCTAGCCGGCGTATCATCAATTTTAGGTGCCATTAACTTTATTACTACCATCATTAACATAAAACCACCAGCCCTATCACAATACCAAACACCCTTATTCGTTTGATCCGTTCTTATCACCGCTATTCTCCTGCTACTCTCCCTACCAGTTCTCGCTGCTGGCATCACCATGTTACTAACTGATCGAAACCTAAACACCACCTTCTTTGACCCAGCAGGCGGAGGGGACCCAATCCTGTACCAACATCTATTCTGATTCTTCGGCCATCCTGAAGTCTACATCCTCATTCTCCCAGGGTTTGGAATTATTTCACACGTAGTTGCCTTCTACGCGGGTAAAAAAGAACCTTTCGGGTACATAGGGATGGTATGGGCGATACTTTCAATCGGATTCCTAGGCTTCATTGTATGGGCCCACCACATGTTCACTGTTGGAATGGACGTCGATACTCGAGCCTACTTCACATCAGCTACCATAATCATCGCCATCCCAACCGGCATTAAAGTCTTCAGCTGACTTGCCACCCTGCACGGAGGAACAATCAAATGGGACCCCCCTATGCTATGGGCCCTGGGGTTTATTTTCCTCTTCACTATTGGCGGGCTAACAGGCATTGTCCTTGCCAACTCTTCCCTAGACATCGCTCTTCACGACACTTACTACGTAGTTGCCCACTTCCACTATGTCCTCTCAATAGGAGCAGTCTTCGCCATCCTAGCAGGATTCACCCACTGATTCCCCCTCCTCACAGGATTCACCCTGCACCCCACATGAACCAAAGCACACTTTGGGGTAATATTTGTAGGGGTCAACCTAACCTTCTTCCCACAACACTTCCTAGGACTAGCCGGCATGCCCCGACGCTACTCAGACTACCCAGACGCATATGCCCTATGAAATACTCTATCCTCAATCGGCTCCTTAATTTCAATAACAGCCGTAATCATGCTTATATTTATCGTTTGAGAAGCCTTCTCAGCTAAACGAAAAGTACTACAGCCAGAACTAATTGCCACCAATATCGAATGGATCCACGGCTGCCCTCCCCCCTACCACACCTTCGAGGAACCAACCTTTGTCCAAGTGCAAGAAAGGAAGGAATCGAACCCTCACATGCTGGTTTCAAGCCAACCGCATCAAACCAATTAGTGCTTCTTTCTTATGAGACGTTAGTAAACCAATTACATAGCCTTGTCAGGACTAAATTATAGGTGAAAACCCTATACATCTCTTATGGCAAACCACTCTCAACTAGGATTCCAAGACGCCTCATCCCCCATCATAGAAGAACTCGTTGAATTCCACGACCACGCCCTAATAGTGGCCCTAGCAATCTGCAGCCTAGTATTGTACCTCTTAACGCTCATGCTCTTAGAAAAATTATCCTCTAATACCGTCGACGCCCAAGAAGTCGAACTAATCTGAACCATCCTCCCTGCCGTTGTCCTCGTCTTACTCGCCCTCCCCTCCCTGCAAATCCTCTATATGATGGACGAGATTGACGAACCCGACCTTACACTAAAAGCCATTGGTCACCAATGATATTGAACCTATGAATATACTGACTTTAAAGATCTCTCATTCGACTCCTACATAATCCCAACAACAGACCTCCCCCAGGGCTACTTCCGCCTCCTAGAAGTTGACCATCGCGTCGTAATCCCCATAGAATCCCCCATCCGAATCATCATCACCGCTGATGATGTCCTCCACTCCTGAGCCATCCCAACCCTAGGGGTTAAAACAGACGCCATCCCCGGACGACTTAACCAAACCTCCTTCATCACTGCCCGGCCCGGAGTGTTCTACGGCCAATGTTCAGAAATCTGCGGAGCCAACCATAGCTTCATACCCATCGTAGTAGAATCCACCCCCCTTAAGCACTTCGAAATCTGATCCTCACTTCTATCATCCTAACCATTAAGAAGCTATGCACCCAGCACTAGCCTTTTAAGCTAGAGAAAGAGGAAAGCTCCTCCTTAATGATATGCCCCAACTAAACCCAAACCCATGATTTACCATTATACTCTTAACCTGATTCGCCTTCTCCCTACTAATTCAACCCAAACTTTTATCCTTCACCCCTACAAACCCCCCCTCAAATAAAACCTTACCAACAAAACCCACCCCTTGAACCTGACCATGAACTTAAGCTTCTTCGACCAATTCTCAAGCCCATACCTCATGGGCATCCCCCTAATCCCCCTATCCCTGCTCTTCCCTGCCCTCCTACTACCATCACCCGGACGCCGATGAATTAGCAACCGTCTATCCACCCTCCAACTTTGATTAACTCACCTTATCACAAAACAACTAATAAGCCCCCTGAATAAAGCCGGTCATAAATGAGCCCTCCTATTAACCTCACTTATATTCTTCCTCTTATCAATCAACCTCTTAGGCCTCCTCCCCTATACCTTCACCCCAACTACCCAACTATCCATAAACATAGCCTTAGCTTTCCCACTTTGACTGGCTACACTCCTCGTAGGCCTACGAAACCAGCCCTCCACCTCTCTAGGCCACCTACTCCCTGAAGGGACCCCAACCCCCCTAATCCCAGCACTTATCCTTATCGAAACAACCAGCCTACTCATCCGACCCCTAGCCCTAGGAGTGCGTCTAACCGCCAACCTCACAGCCGGCCACCTACTTATCCAACTCATCTCTACAGCTACAATCACCCTCCTCCCAATAATACCACCCATCTCAATCTTAACAGCACTTATCCTATTTCTACTAACTATCTTAGAAGTGGCAGTCGCCATAATCCAAGCTTACGTATTCGTACTCCTCCTGACCCTCTACTTACAAGAAAATATCTAATGGCACACCAAGCACACTCTTATCACATAGTCGACCCAAGCCCATGGCCCATCTTCGGCGCAGCCGCAGCACTCCTAACCACCTCAGGCTTAATCATATGATTCCACTACAACTCCTCCACTCTACTGGCAATAGGCCTCCTCTCAATACTCCTAATCATATTCCAATGATGACGAGACATTGTTCGAGAGAGCACCTTCCAGGGCCACCACACCCCCACCGTACAAAAAGGCCTTCGATACGGGATAATCCTCTTTATTACATCAGAAGCCTTCTTCTTCTTAGGATTCTTTTGAGCCTTCTTCCACTCTAGCTTAGCCCCAACACCAGAACTTGGAGGACAATGACCCCCCACAGGAATCAAGCCCCTGAACCCCCTGGAAGTACCACTCCTAAACACAGCAATCTTACTAGCCTCTGGCGTCACCGTAACATGAGCCCACCACAGCATCACAGAGCGCAACCGTAAACAAGCCATCCACGCACTCACCTTGACCATCCTCCTAGGATTTTACTTCACCGCCCTTCAAGCAATAGAATACTACGAAACATCCTTCTCAATCGCAGATAGCGTATACGGCTCCACCTTCTTCGTTGCCACAGGATTCCACGGCCTACACGTAATCATCGGCTCATTATTCTTATCAACCTGCCTCCTCCGACTAGCTAAATTCCACTTCACATCTAGCCACCACTTCGGATTCGAAGCAGCAGCTTGATATTGACACTTCGTAGACATCATTTGACTATTCCTCTACATAACTATTTACTGATGAGGATCCTGCTCTTCTAGTATAACCATTACAATTGACTTCCAATCTCTAAAGTCCGGCCCACGATCCGGAGAAGAGCAATGAATACCCTCACATTCACATTGTCCCTCACCCTCACCCTTAGCACTGCATTAACCCTCCTAAACTTCTGATTAGCCCAAATAAACCCAGACTCAGAAAAATTATCACCGTACGAGTGCGGATTCGACCCCCTGGGATCAGCTCGACTCCCCTTCTCAGTTCGATTCTTCCTCAGTAGCCATCCTGTTCCTGCTGTTCGACCTAGAAATCGCCCTACTCCTACCCCTCCCATGAGCCACCCAACTCCAGTCCCCCACCACAACCCTCACTTGAACCACTACCATCATCACACTCCTTACACTAGGCCTAATCTATGAATGAATACAGGGCGGCCTAGAATGAGCAGAGTAACAGGAAGTTAGTCTAATCAAGACAGCTGGTTTCGACCCAGCAAATTATAGCCCCACCTATAACTTCCTCATGTCACCCCTACACTTTAGCTTCTACGCCGCATTCGCCCTTAGCAGCCTCGGACTAGCATTCCACCGAACCCACCTCATCTCCGCCCTCCTCTGCCTAGAAAGCATGATACTATCCATATTCATCCCCCTCTCTCTATGATCAGTCGAGAACTCAACCCCATCCTTCACCTTAACCCCCATCCTCATACTAGCCTTCTCGGCCTGCGAAGCTGGAACTGGACTAGCCATACTAGTTGCATCCACACGAACACACGGCTCCGACCACCTGCACACCCTAAACCTCCTACAATGTTAAAAATCATCCTCCCAACAGCCATACTCCTCCCCACAGCCCTTTTATCCCCACCCAAGACCCTATGAACTAACACCACAACATACAGTCTCTTGATCGCCACCATCAGCCTTCAATGACTCACCCCATCTTACTACCCTGCAAAAAGCCTAACACCTTGAACAAACATCGACCAAATCTCAACCCCGCTGTTGGCCCTCTCCTGCTGATTTCTCCCCCTCATAATCCTAGCAAGCCAAGGGCACTTACAACACGAACCCAATGCACGAAAGCGAATATTTATTTCAGCCTTAATTATCATTCAACCTTTCATCATCCTAGCATTCTCAGCCACAGAGCTTGTTCTATTCTATATCGCATTTGAAGCTACCCTAATCCCAACCCTAATCCTCATCACACGATGGGGAAACCAACCAGAACGACTTAGCGCTGGCATCTACCTGCTATTCTACACCCTAATCAGCTCGCTACCTCTATTAATCGCCATCCTATACCTCCACTCAAAAATTGGGACCCTGCACCTGCCAGTCCTCAAACTAACCCCACCAGACCCCCTAACCCAATGATCAGGCCTGGCATTTAACCTGGCCCTCCTAGTAGCGTTCATAGTTAAAGCCCCACTATATGGTCTCCACCTATGACTCCCCAAAGCCCACGTAGAGGCACCCATTGCTGGGTCCATACTCCTTGCAGCCCTCTTACTTAAGCTGGGTGGATACGGAATTATACGAATGACACTCCTCATGGGACCACCACCCTCACACCTCTGCTATCCATTTCTCACTTTAGCCCTATGGGGGGCCCTAATAACCAGCTCCATTTGCCTACGCCAAACAGACCTAAAATCCCTAATCGCCTACTCATCCGTAAGCCACATGGGCCTAGTAATCGCCGCAAGCATAATCCAAACTCACTGATCATTCCATGGAGCAATAATTCTTATAATCTCACACGGACTTACATCCTCCCTACTATTCTGCCTGGCTAACACAAACTACGAACGCACACACAGCCGCATCCTCATACTCACACGAGGCCTGCAACCTCTCCTCCCACTCATATCCACATGATGATTACTAGCAAACCTAACCAATATGGCACTCCCCCCAACCACTAACCTAATAGCCGAACTAATAATCATAACATCCCTCTTTAACTGGTCCTCCCCTACCATCATCCTAACTGGAACTGCAACACTACTAACAGTATCCTACACCCTCTACATACTCCTGTCCACCCAACGAGGGATCCTCCCAACCCACATCACATCTATCCAAAACTCAAACACACGAGAACACCTCCTCATGACCCTCCACATTGCCCCCCTACTAGCCCTCATCCTTAAACCAGAACTAATCTCCGGAGCCCCCTTATGCTAACATAGTTTAACCCAAACATTAGATTGTGATTCTAAAAATAGGAGTTCAAACCTCCTTATTGGCCGAGGGGGGAAAACCAAATCAGCAAGAACTGCTAACTCCTGCATCCGAGCTTCAAACCTCGGCCCCCTTAACTTTTAAAGGATAAAAGTAATCCACTGGTCTTAGGAGCCACTCATCTTGGTGCAACTCCAAGTAAAAGTAATGGAAACAGCCCTACTCCTAAACTCCCTAACACCCCTAACACTCATAATTCTCCTCACCCCGATCACTCTCTCCCCTCTACTTAAGCTCAAAACCACCCCCCTAACCATCTCCAAAACCATCAAAGCCGCCTTCCTAATTAGCCTCATCCCAACAGCCGCCTTCACCCACTCAGGAATAGAAGCCCTCACAACCTACTGAGAATGACAACTCACCCCCAACTTCAAAATCCCATTAACCCTTAAAATAGATTCATATTCCATAATATTCTTCCCCATTGCACTATTTGTGTCCTGATCCATCCTAGAATTCGCAACGTGGTACATAGCCTCAGAACCCCTTATCACAAAATTCTCCACCTACCTATTAGCATTCCTCATTGCCATATTAACACTGACCATCGCAAACAACATATTCCTCCTGTTTGTTGGATGAGAGGGAGTAGGAGTCATATCATTCCTCCTCATCGGCTGATGACAAGGACGAGCTGAGGCAAATACAGCCGCCCTTCAAGCCATAATCTACAATCGAATCGGAGACATTGGCCTCATCCTTAGCATAGCATGACTGGCCTCCTCACTAAACTCATGAGAACTTCAACAGGCCATCAACCCACACCAAACACCTCTCCTCCCCCTCCTAGGCCTCATCCTCGCCGCCACGGGCAAATCAGCCCAATTCGGCCTACACCCCTGACTCCCAGCAGCGATAGAGGGCCCAACACCAGTCTCCGCACTACTCCACTCCAGTACAATAGTAGTAGCAGGAATCTTCCTCCTCATCCGCATGCACCCACTCTTGGCCTCTAATAAAGCAGCCCTAACCACATGCCTTTGTCTCGGTGCCCTATCCACACTCTTTGCCGCCACATGCGCCCTCACCCAAAATGATATCAAAAAAATTATTGCCTTCTCCACCTCAAGCCAACTAGGCCTCATAATAGTCACAATCGGACTTGACCTTCCCCAACTAGCCTTCCTCCACATCTCCACCCATGCCTTCTTCAAGGCCATACTATTCCTCTGCTCGGGCCTAATCATCCACAGCCTAAACGGAGAACAAGACATCCGCAAAATAGGCCACCTACAAAAAACCCTCCCTATAACTACTTCATGCCTCACCATCGGCAACCTCGCTCTAATCGGAACTCCCTTCCTAGCTGGCTTCTACTCTAAAGACCTCATTATCGAAAGCCTAAACACCTCATACACTAACACCTGAGCCCTAACACTCACACTACTCGCCACATCCTTCACCGCAACCTACAGCCTACGCATAACAATCCTAGTCCAAACAGGATTTAATCGCACCCCGCCAATTACACCGATCAACGAAACCACCCCATCAGCCATTTTCCCAATCATCCGACTAGCCCTAGGCAGCATTATAGCGGGCCTCCTAATTTCCTCCATCATGCTACCAACGAAAACACCCCCAATAACCATGCCAACCATCACAAAAACTGCCGCCATTATTGTCACCGTCCTAGGACTCACCCTAGCCCTTGAGCTATCCAACACTCCTCCCCTCCCCAAACAAAACCCCCTTACGAACTTCTCCCTCTCACTGGGCTACTTCAATCACCTCACACATCGACTTAACCCCCTCATTCCCCTCCACGCAGGCCAAAAAATCGCCTCCCACCTGATTGATATGGCATGATATAAAAAAATGGGCCCTGAGGGCCTTGCAAACCTACACCTAACAATGGCCAAACTCTCCACCTCTCTCCACACGGGCATAATCAAAACATACCTAGGATCATTCGCCCTCACAATCATAACAATTATCCTAATTCTCCCAAACAACTAATGGCCCCCAACATTCGAAAATCCCACCCACTTATAAAAATCATTAACAACTCCCTAATTGACCTCCCAACCCCATCCAACATTTCCGCCTGATGAAACTTCGGCTCCCTACTAGCAGTCTGCCTGGCTACCCAAATCATTACAGGACTCCTCCTGGCTGCGCACTACACCGCAGACACCACCCTAGCTTTCTCCTCAGTCGCACATACATGTCGAAACGTACAGTATGGGTGACTAATTCGCAACCTACACGCAAACGGCGCCTCATTCTTCTTCATCTGTATCTACTTACACATCGGACGGGGCATCTACTACGGCTCCTATCTCTACAAAGAGACTTGAAACACAGGGGTCATCCTCCTCCTAACACTCATAGCCACCGCCTTCGTAGGCTACGTCCTCCCATGGGGGCAAATATCCTTCTGAGGGGCTACTGTCATCACCAACCTATTCTCAGCCGTCCCGTACATCGGACAGACCTTAGTGGAGTGGGCCTGAGGGGGATTTTCAGTGGACAACCCAACCCTCACCCGATTTTTCGCCCTCCACTTCCTCCTGCCCTTCATCATCGCAGGAATTACCATCATTCACCTCGCCTTCTTACACGAATCAGGCTCAAATAACCCCCTTGGGATCTCCTCAAACTCTGACAAGATCCCCTTCCACCCGTACTACTCCCTCAAGGACATCCTGGGACTAGCACTCATAATCACCCCCCTACTCACACTAGCCCTATTCTCCCCCAACCTTTTGGGCGACCCAGAAAACTTTACTCCAGCCAACCCCCTAACAACACCCCCGCACATCAAGCCAGAATGATATTTCCTATTTGCCTATGCTATCCTACGCTCCATCCCGAACAAACTCGGAGGTGTTCTCGCACTAGCAGCTTCCGTGTTTATCCTCTTTCTAATTCCACTCCTCCATAAATCCAAACAACGAACCATAACATTCCGTCCCTTATCCCAATTACTATTCTGACTTCTAGCAGCCAACCTCTTCATTCTCACCTGAATTGGCAGCCAGCCAGTAGAACACCCCTTCATCATCATTGGCCAACTAGCATCCCTCTCTTACTTTACCACCCTCCTAATCCTCTTCCCCATTGTCGGAACTTTAGAAAACAAAATACTTAAACTCTAATACTCTAATAGTTTATAAAAAACATTGGTCTTGTAAACCAAAGACTGAAGACCTTCCCCTTCTTAGAGTGAACTCAGAAAAAAAGGACTTAAACCTCTCTCTCCAGCTCCCAAAGCTGGTGTTTTCAAATAAACTACTTTCTGACTCCCCTAGACAGCCCGAATAGCCCCCCGAGACAACCCTCGAACAAGCTCCAACACAACGAACAAAACTAACAACAAACCTCACCCAGCAATCAAAAACAACCCAACCCCATATGAGTAAAACATCGCAACCCCACTAAAATCTAACCGTACCAAGGACACCCCACCACCATCAACAGTCACCACCCCTTCCTTGCAAAACTCAACACCACCGCCCAACACCACCCCCAAAACAACTACCAAAACCAACCCCAACCCATACCCCACTACCCCCCAATCCCCCCATGCCTCTGGATAGGGGTCAGCTGCCAAAGACACTGAATAAACAAAAACTACTAACATACCCCCCAAATAAATCATAAACAACGCCAAAGAAACAAAAGAAACACCCAAACTCATCAATCACCCACACCCTACCACAGACCCCAACACCAACCCCACCACCCCATAATAGGGAGAAGGGTTAGACGCCACAGCCAAAGCCCCCAACACAAAACTCACCCCAAGAAAAATCACAAAATAGGTCATATATTCCCGCTTGGTTTCACCCCAAGGACTACGGCTTGAAAAGCCATTGTTGTTCTCAACTACAGGAACAACCCATTTTTAATACAACTCCCCTATTGAATGTACCCCCCCCTTCCCCCCCAGGGGGGTATTTTCTATGTACGTCGTGCATATTTTTATATGCCCCATACATTATGGTCACAGTAATACAATCTATATACGTTCTAAGCCCATTATATGTAGACGGACATCCACCTTTAATCCCCATTTATCCCAATGTACAATCTAGTGCATGTTCTAGGACCCATCTAGCTAACCACCATGTCCTTTGTCCCTCCCCCCCCAAGAGACACTAACTATGAATGCTTACCGGACATAATCTTGCATATTCATGTAGCCTCCACATCTGGTTATGCTAGACGTACCAGATGGATTTATTGATCGTACCCCTCACGAGAGATCAGCAACCCCTGCTCGTAATGTTTATCATGACTAGCTTCAGGCCCATTCTTTCCCCCTACACCCCTCGCCCCTCTTGCTCTTTTGCGCCTCTGGTTCCTCGGTCAGGGCCATCACCCGCTTTACTCCTGATTTCCTCACTTTTCACGAAGTCATCTGTGGATGGTTTTCCCCTCTTTAGTCCGTGATCGCGGCATCTTATCTCATCTTTTGCTGTTGGTTCCTCTTTTTTCGGGGCTTCTTCACAGGTTGCCCTTCACAGTGCCGTCGCCAGAGTCCTACTCAAGTGAAGCCTGGACTACACCTGCCTTCCGTCCTGTTCTAGACCTCTCGTGTCCCTCAATGATACGGTTTGCGTGTATTTGGTATCACCTTGACACTGATGCACTTTGGATCGCATTTGGTTATGGTTCCTCCCCCCCCGACAACATGGTGCTATTTAGTGAATGCTTGCCGGACATATTTTTACGAATTTTCAACTCCTCTATTTTCTCAACAAAACTAGAAGATTTCCCACATTTTTATCTTCATTTTTTATTTAATTTTTAAAACGTTTTTAAAACGTTTTTTAAAATTAATTTACGTTTAAACAATTCTCTTTAAACACCACAAACCCTTTTTTTCAATCCGTCTTTGACAGAGTACGCATACACCATCCTATAAAACATTCTTTTTTATTAATAAAACTCCAGTACCAAACACACCACGAAACAAAAATCATTTCCGCACAAAACCATTGAAATCAGACTTTATTTATATTGTCAAACCATGCTCACTCCAATTGCCCTAGATTCGCCCTCGTAGCTTAATCCATCAAAGCATGGTACTGAAGATGCCAAGACGGTACCCAATACCCGAGAGCAAAAGACTTAGTCCTAACCTTACTATTGGTTTCTGCTAGACATATACATGCAAGTATCTGCGCCCCAGTGAAAATACCCTCAAACCTTTCACCCACAAGCAAGAGGAGTAGGTATCAGGCACACCCAAGTATGTAGCCCAAAACACCTTGCCCTGCCACACCCCCACGGGTACTCAGCAGTAATTAACATTAAGCAATAAGTGTAAACTTGACTTAGCCATAGCAGCCCACAGGGCTGGTAAATCTTGTGCCAGCCACCGCGGTCATACAAGAAGCCCGAATCAATAGTCACCGGCGTAAAGAGTGGCCATACGTTATCCCCACCAATTAAGATTAAAATGCAACTAAGCTGTCATAAGCCCAAGATCCACCAAAACCCAACACAACATCTTAAACCTAACGACTAACTTAAACCCACGAAAGCTAGGACACAAACTGGGATTAGATACCCCACTATGCCTAGCCCTAAATCTAGATACCTTTTCCCCACCAACGTATCCGCCCGAGAATTACGAGCACAAACGCTTAAAACTCTAAGGACTTGGCGGTGCCCCAAACCCACCTAGAGGAGCCTGTTCTGTAACCGATAATCCACGATCCACCCGACCACCTCTTGCCAACACAGCCTACATACCGCCGTCGCCAGCCCACCTCCAATGAAAGAACAACAGTGCGCTCAATAGCCCCCGCTAATAAGACAGGTCAAGGTATAGCCCATGAGGTGGAAGAAATGGGCTACATTCTCTACTATAGAGCACCAACGAAAAAGGACATGAAAACCGTCCTTGGAAGGAGGATTTAGCAGTAAAGTGAGACCATCTTCCCCACTAAAGCCCACTTTAAGCCGGCTCTGGGGTACGTACATACCGCCCGTCACCCTCTTCACAAGCCTCTCCCCACCCATAAATAATAAGCCCCCCGCACAAGCTAACAGACGAGGTAAGTCGTAACAAGGTAAGTGTACCGGAAGGTGCACTTAGATTATCCAAGGCGTAGCTATAAACCCAAAGCATTCAGCTTACACCTGAAAGATATCTCCAGACGAGATCGCCTTGATTGCCCACTCTAGCCCAACCAATCCCACCTCAAAAGCAATAACAAACCTCGCTTCCAACTAAACCAAAACATTCTAACTTTGCCCTAGTATAGGCGATAGAAAGGGAAACTCAGGCGCAATAGAGACCGTACCGCAAGGGAAAGATGAAATAATAATGAAACCTTTAAAGCAAAAAAAAGCAAAGACCAACCCTTGTACCTCTTGCATCATGATTTAGCAAGAACAATCAGGCAAAGCGAACTAAAGTTTGACCCCCCGAAACCCAAGCGAGCTACTTTTAAGCAGCTAAAATCTGAGCAAACCCGTCTCTGTCGCAAAAGAGTGGGAAGACTTATTAGTAGAGGTGAAAAGCCAATCGAGCTGGGTGATAGCTGGTTACCTGCTAAACGAATCTTAGTTCCCCCTTAACCCTCCTTCAAGGAAACCCTAACCTTTAACCCAATTTAAGATGGGGTTAAGAGCAATTCGAAGGAGGTACAGCTCCTTCGAAAAAGAAAACAACCTCTCCTAGCGGATTAGCACCTTACCCTCACCACACTGTGGGCCTTAAAGCAGCCATCAACGAAAGAGTGCGTCAAAGCTCGTACAATTAAAAATCCTAAAACCCACTCGACTCCCTTACCCCAAGCAGGTTAATCTATGACTATAGAAGAATTAATGCTAAAATAAGTAACTTGGAACCCTCCTCTACAGCGCAAACTTACATTTACAAATTATTAACAGACCCAACCTTATATCACCAACCACAACAAGACCACATATTACCTTAACCTGTTAGACCAACTCAGGGGCGCCTACATTAGACGATTAAAACTTACAGAAGGAACTCGGCAAACCTAAAGACCCGACTGTTTCCCAAAAACATAGCCTTTAGCAACCAACAAGTATTAAAGGTGACGCCTGCCCAGTGACCACGACGTTCAACGGCCGCGGTATCCTAACCGTGCAAAGGTAGCGCAATCAATTGTCCCATAAATCGGGACTTGTATGAATGGCTAAACGAGGTCTTAACTGTCTCCTGTAAGCAATCAGTGAAATTGGTATTCCCGTGCAAAAACGAGAATGAGAACATAAGACGAGAAGACCCTGTGGAACTTTAAAATCACCGACCACCCTAACACCAACATCAACCTACACAGGCCCACCACCACAAAACACTTGGTCGGCATTTTTCGGTTGGGGCGACCTTGGAGAAAAACAAACCCTCCAAACCTTCCAGACCACCACTCTTCACCTAGACCTACCCATCAAAGTACTAATAGTAACTTAGACCCAATATAATTGATCAATGGACCAAGCTACCCCAGGGATAACAGCGCAATCTCCTCCAAGAGCCCATATCGACAAGGAGGTTTACGACCTCGATGTTGGATCAGGACAACCTAATGGTGCAGCCGCTATTAAGGGTTCGTTTGTTCAACGATTAATAGTCCTACGTGATCTGAGTTCAGACCGGAGTAATCCAGGTCGGTTTCTATCTATGAGCACACTCCTCCTAGTACGAAAGGACCGGAGAGAAGTGGGGTCAATACCAAAAGCACACCCCCCCCCCTCTAAGCAATGAACCCAACTCAACTGCCAAGAGGCCCCAACACCCCCCCCCCCCAACCCCTAGAAAAGGGCACAGCTAGCGTGGCAGAGCTTGGCAAATGCAAAAGGCTTAAGCCCTTTATCCAGAGGTTCAAATCCTCTCCCTAGCTATTACCATGGCCTCTCCAACCCTGATAAGCCTATTAATCATATCCCTATCTTACGTACTCCCCATCCTAGTCGCTGTAGCCTTCTTAACACTAGTAGAACGAAAAATCCTAAGCTACATACAAACTCGAAAGGGCCCAAACATCGTGGGCCCTTTTGGTCTACTTCAACCCATCGCAGACGGGGTGAAACTCTTCATCAAAGAGCCCATTCGCCCATCCACCTCCTCTCCCTTCCTCTTCATCTCTACCCCCATCCTAGCCCTACTCTTGGCCCTCACCATTTGAATCCCCCTCCCCCTACCATTCCCCATAGCCGACATAAACCTAGGACTACTATTCCTCCTAGCAATGTCTAGCCTCACCGTCTACTCCCTTCTATGATCAGGATGAGCATCTAACTCAAAATATGCCCTAATTGGCGCCCTCCGGGCAGTTGCCCAAACAATCTCTTATGAGGTCACCTTAGCCATCATCCTTCTATCAACAGTGATCCTATGTGGCGGCTATACCCTGTCCACCCTGGCCACCACCCAAGAACCAATCTACCTTGTTTTCTCCTCATGACCCCTCGCAATAATATGATTCATCTCCACCCTTGCCGAAACCAACCGAGCCCCATTCGACCTCACAGAAGGTGAATCCGAACTAGTATCAGGATTCAACGTCGAATACGCCGCAGGGCCATTCGCCCTCTTCTTCCTGGCCGAATACGCCAACATTATACTCATAAACACCCTAACCACCATTCTATTCCTCAACCCAAGCACACTAAACCTCCCCCACAACCTATTCCCCATTGCATTGGCCACAAAAACCCTCCTCCTCTCATCCATTTTCCTGTGAGTCCGAGCCTCCTACCCACGATTCCGCTATGACCAACTAATACACCTCCTATGAAAAAACTTCTTACCCCTGACACTAGCCCTATGCCTCTGACACACCAGCATACCAATTAGCTATGCCGGCCTACCCCCCATCTAAGGAAATGTGCCTGAACTCAAAGGATCACTGTGATAAAGTGAACATAGAGGTATAACAGCCCTCTCATTTCCTCCGCCTATAGAAAAGTAGGAGTCGAACCTACGCAGAAGAGATCAAAACTCTTCATACTTCCCCTATATTATTTTCTAGTAGAGTCAGCTAATCAAGCTATCGGGCCCATACCCCGAAAATGATGGTTCAATCCCCTCCCCTACTAATGAACCCCCATGCAAAGCTAATTATCACCCTTAGCCTAATTGCAGGAACCACTATTACAATCTCCAGCAACCACTGAATCATGGCCTGAACAGGCCTGGAAATTAACACCCTGGCCATTATCCCCCTCATCTCAAAATCTCACCACCCACGAGCAATTGAAGCCTCAATCAAATACTTCCTCACCCAATCAACTGCATCCGCCCTAATCCTATTCTCAAGCATAATCAACGCCTGGTCCACCGGCCAATGAGACATCACGCAGCTTAATGACCCAGTATCTTGCCTCATGTTAACAATGGCCATCTCAATCAAACTCGGATTGGCCCCATTCCACTTTTGATTCCCAGAAGTACTCCAAGGATCCTCCCTCACCACTGCCCTCCTACTCTCAACCCTCCTAAAACTACCCCCAACAGCTCTATTATTGCTCACATCACAATCCCTCAGCCCCTCCCTCCTTGCCCTCCTAGCAATCACCTCGACAATATTAGGGGGCTGAATGGGTTTAAACCAGACACAAACACGAAAGATCATGGCCTTCTCATCCATCTCCCACTTGGGCTGAATAACAATGATCATCATTTACAATCCTAAACTCGCCTTACTTTCTTTCATCACCTACACAGTACTCACATCAGCTGTATTCTTAGCCCTGGATCAATCCAAAATCCTCAAAATATCAACCATACTCATCTCATGAACAAAAGCCCCCATAATAAACGCTACCCTGATACTCACACTCCTATCACTAGCTGGCCTCCCACCCCTTACCGGCTTCCTGCCAAAATGACTTATCATTCAAGAACTCACCAAACAAGAAATAACCCCCACAGCTACAATCATCGCCCTGCTCTCCCTCCTGGGATTATTTTTCTACCTACGCCTTGCATACCACTCAACAATCACACTCCCCCCCAACTCCTCCAACCACATAAAACTGTGATACGCACATAAAACACCAAGCCCCCTCACCGCTATTCTAGCTTCTCTATCAGCCCTCTTACTGCCCCTATCCCCCCTAATCATCACCATAACATAGAAACTTAGGATTAACCTGCCGCCCAAACCAAAGGCCTTCAAAGCCTTAAATAAGAGTTAAACTCTCTTAGTTTCTGCCCCTACTAAGACCAACAGGACATTAACCTGTATCTCCTGAATGCAAATCAGACGCTTTAATTAAACTAAGGCCTTGTGCCTAGGCAGATGGGTCTCGATCCCATTAAGCCCTAGTTAACAGCTAGGTGCCTTACCCTTCGGCCTCTGCCTACACAGACCCCGGCACACCTTTAATGTGCATCAATGAGTTTGCAACTCACCGTGAATTTCACTACGGAGTCGATAAGAAGAGGAATTAAACCTCTGTAAAAAGGACTACAGCCTAACGCTTTAACACTCAGCCATCTTACCTGTGACCTTCATCAACCGATGATTATTTTCAACCAACCATAAAGACATTGGCACTCTCTACTTGATCTTTGGCACATGGGCGGGCATAGTCGGCACAGCACTCAGCCTTCTAATTCGTGCTGAGCTGGGTCAACCAGGCACCCTCCTTGGAGACGATCAAATCTACAATGTAATCGTTACAGCCCATGCCTTCGTCATAATCTTCTTTATAGTCATACCTATTATGATCGGGGGCTTTGGGAACTGACTAGTGCCACTCATAATCGGCGCACCAGATATGGCCTTCCCTCGCATGAATAACATAAGTTTCTGACTCCTCCCCCCATCCTTCTTGCTCCTCCTTGCCTCCTCTACAGTAGAAGCCGGGGCTGGTACAGGATGAACCGTCTACCCCCCTCTGGCCAGCAACCTCGCCCACGCCGGAGCATCCGTAGACCTAGCCATCTTCTCCCTTCACCTAGCCGGCGTATCATCAATTTTAGGTGCCATTAACTTTATTACTACCATCATTAACATAAAACCACCAGCCCTATCACAATACCAAACACCCTTATTCGTTTGATCCGTTCTTATCACCGCTATTCTCCTGCTACTCTCCCTACCAGTTCTCGCTGCTGGCATCACCATGTTACTAACTGATCGAAACCTAAACACCACCTTCTTTGACCCAGCAGGCGGAGGGGACCCAATCCTGTACCAACATCTATTCTGATTCTTCGGCCATCCTGAAGTCTACATCCTCATTCTCCCAGGGTTTGGAATTATTTCACACGTAGTTGCCTTCTACGCGGGTAAAAAAGAACCTTTCGGGTACATAGGGATGGTATGGGCGATACTTTCAATCGGATTCCTAGGCTTCATTGTATGGGCCCACCACATGTTCACTGTTGGAATGGACGTCGATACTCGAGCCTACTTCACATCAGCTACCATAATCATCGCCATCCCAACCGGCATTAAAGTCTTCAGCTGACTTGCCACCCTGCACGGAGGAACAATCAAATGGGACCCCCCTATGCTATGGGCCCTGGGGTTTATTTTCCTCTTCACTATTGGCGGGCTAACAGGCATTGTCCTTGCCAACTCTTCCCTAGACATCGCTCTTCACGACACTTACTACGTAGTTGCCCACTTCCACTATGTCCTCTCAATAGGAGCAGTCTTCGCCATCCTAGCAGGATTCACCCACTGATTCCCCCTCCTCACAGGATTCACCCTGCACCCCACATGAACCAAAGCACACTTTGGGGTAATATTTGTAGGGGTCAACCTAACCTTCTTCCCACAACACTTCCTAGGACTAGCCGGCATGCCCCGACGCTACTCAGACTACCCAGACGCATATGCCCTATGAAATACTCTATCCTCAATCGGCTCCTTAATTTCAATAACAGCCGTAATCATGCTTATATTTATCGTTTGAGAAGCCTTCTCAGCTAAACGAAAAGTACTACAGCCAGAACTAATTGCCACCAATATCGAATGGATCCACGGCTGCCCTCCCCCCTACCACACCTTCGAGGAACCAACCTTTGTCCAAGTGCAAGAAAGGAAGGAATCGAACCCTCACATGCTGGTTTCAAGCCAACCGCATCAAACCAATTAGTGCTTCTTTCTTATGAGACGTTAGTAAACCAATTACATAGCCTTGTCAGGACTAAATTATAGGTGAAAACCCTATACATCTCTTATGGCAAACCACTCTCAACTAGGATTCCAAGACGCCTCATCCCCCATCATAGAAGAACTCGTTGAATTCCACGACCACGCCCTAATAGTGGCCCTAGCAATCTGCAGCCTAGTATTGTACCTCTTAACGCTCATGCTCTTAGAAAAATTATCCTCTAATACCGTCGACGCCCAAGAAGTCGAACTAATCTGAACCATCCTCCCTGCCGTTGTCCTCGTCTTACTCGCCCTCCCCTCCCTGCAAATCCTCTATATGATGGACGAGATTGACGAACCCGACCTTACACTAAAAGCCATTGGTCACCAATGATATTGAACCTATGAATATACTGACTTTAAAGATCTCTCATTCGACTCCTACATAATCCCAACAACAGACCTCCCCCAGGGCTACTTCCGCCTCCTAGAAGTTGACCATCGCGTCGTAATCCCCATAGAATCCCCCATCCGAATCATCATCACCGCTGATGATGTCCTCCACTCCTGAGCCATCCCAACCCTAGGGGTTAAAACAGACGCCATCCCCGGACGACTTAACCAAACCTCCTTCATCACTGCCCGGCCCGGAGTGTTCTACGGCCAATGTTCAGAAATCTGCGGAGCCAACCATAGCTTCATACCCATCGTAGTAGAATCCACCCCCCTTAAGCACTTCGAAATCTGATCCTCACTTCTATCATCCTAACCATTAAGAAGCTATGCACCCAGCACTAGCCTTTTAAGCTAGAGAAAGAGGAAAGCTCCTCCTTAATGATATGCCCCAACTAAACCCAAACCCATGATTTACCATTATACTCTTAACCTGATTCGCCTTCTCCCTACTAATTCAACCCAAACTTTTATCCTTCACCCCTACAAACCCCCCCTCAAATAAAACCTTACCAACAAAACCCACCCCTTGAACCTGACCATGAACTTAAGCTTCTTCGACCAATTCTCAAGCCCATACCTCATGGGCATCCCCCTAATCCCCCTATCCCTGCTCTTCCCTGCCCTCCTACTACCATCACCCGGACGCCGATGAATTAGCAACCGTCTATCCACCCTCCAACTTTGATTAACTCACCTTATCACAAAACAACTAATAAGCCCCCTGAATAAAGCCGGTCATAAATGAGCCCTCCTATTAACCTCACTTATATTCTTCCTCTTATCAATCAACCTCTTAGGCCTCCTCCCCTATACCTTCACCCCAACTACCCAACTATCCATAAACATAGCCTTAGCTTTCCCACTTTGACTGGCTACACTCCTCGTAGGCCTACGAAACCAGCCCTCCACCTCTCTAGGCCACCTACTCCCTGAAGGGACCCCAACCCCCCTAATCCCAGCACTTATCCTTATCGAAACAACCAGCCTACTCATCCGACCCCTAGCCCTAGGAGTGCGTCTAACCGCCAACCTCACAGCCGGCCACCTACTTATCCAACTCATCTCTACAGCTACAATCACCCTCCTCCCAATAATACCACCCATCTCAATCTTAACAGCACTTATCCTATTTCTACTAACTATCTTAGAAGTGGCAGTCGCCATAATCCAAGCTTACGTATTCGTACTCCTCCTGACCCTCTACTTACAAGAAAATATCTAATGGCACACCAAGCACACTCTTATCACATAGTCGACCCAAGCCCATGGCCCATCTTCGGCGCAGCCGCAGCACTCCTAACCACCTCAGGCTTAATCATATGATTCCACTACAACTCCTCCACTCTACTGGCAATAGGCCTCCTCTCAATACTCCTAATCATATTCCAATGATGACGAGACATTGTTCGAGAGAGCACCTTCCAGGGCCACCACACCCCCACCGTACAAAAAGGCCTTCGATACGGGATAATCCTCTTTATTACATCAGAAGCCTTCTTCTTCTTAGGATTCTTTTGAGCCTTCTTCCACTCTAGCTTAGCCCCAACACCAGAACTTGGAGGACAATGACCCCCCACAGGAATCAAGCCCCTGAACCCCCTGGAAGTACCACTCCTAAACACAGCAATCTTACTAGCCTCTGGCGTCACCGTAACATGAGCCCACCACAGCATCACAGAGCGCAACCGTAAACAAGCCATCCACGCACTCACCTTGACCATCCTCCTAGGATTTTACTTCACCGCCCTTCAAGCAATAGAATACTACGAAACATCCTTCTCAATCGCAGATAGCGTATACGGCTCCACCTTCTTCGTTGCCACAGGATTCCACGGCCTACACGTAATCATCGGCTCATTATTCTTATCAACCTGCCTCCTCCGACTAGCTAAATTCCACTTCACATCTAGCCACCACTTCGGATTCGAAGCAGCAGCTTGATATTGACACTTCGTAGACATCATTTGACTATTCCTCTACATAACTATTTACTGATGAGGATCCTGCTCTTCTAGTATAACCATTACAATTGACTTCCAATCTCTAAAGTCCGGCCCACGATCCGGAGAAGAGCAATGAATACCCTCACATTCACATTGTCCCTCACCCTCACCCTTAGCACTGCATTAACCCTCCTAAACTTCTGATTAGCCCAAATAAACCCAGACTCAGAAAAATTATCACCGTACGAGTGCGGATTCGACCCCCTGGGATCAGCTCGACTCCCCTTCTCAGTTCGATTCTTCCTCAGTAGCCATCCTGTTCCTGCTGTTCGACCTAGAAATCGCCCTACTCCTACCCCTCCCATGAGCCACCCAACTCCAGTCCCCCACCACAACCCTCACTTGAACCACTACCATCATCACACTCCTTACACTAGGCCTAATCTATGAATGAATACAGGGCGGCCTAGAATGAGCAGAGTAACAGGAAGTTAGTCTAATCAAGACAGCTGGTTTCGACCCAGCAAATTATAGCCCCACCTATAACTTCCTCATGTCACCCCTACACTTTAGCTTCTACGCCGCATTCGCCCTTAGCAGCCTCGGACTAGCATTCCACCGAACCCACCTCATCTCCGCCCTCCTCTGCCTAGAAAGCATGATACTATCCATATTCATCCCCCTCTCTCTATGATCAGTCGAGAACTCAACCCCATCCTTCACCTTAACCCCCATCCTCATACTAGCCTTCTCGGCCTGCGAAGCTGGAACTGGACTAGCCATACTAGTTGCATCCACACGAACACACGGCTCCGACCACCTGCACACCCTAAACCTCCTACAATGTTAAAAATCATCCTCCCAACAGCCATACTCCTCCCCACAGCCCTTTTATCCCCACCCAAGACCCTATGAACTAACACCACAACATACAGTCTCTTGATCGCCACCATCAGCCTTCAATGACTCACCCCATCTTACTACCCTGCAAAAAGCCTAACACCTTGAACAAACATCGACCAAATCTCAACCCCGCTGTTGGCCCTCTCCTGCTGATTTCTCCCCCTCATAATCCTAGCAAGCCAAGGGCACTTACAACACGAACCCAATGCACGAAAGCGAATATTTATTTCAGCCTTAATTATCATTCAACCTTTCATCATCCTAGCATTCTCAGCCACAGAGCTTGTTCTATTCTATATCGCATTTGAAGCTACCCTAATCCCAACCCTAATCCTCATCACACGATGGGGAAACCAACCAGAACGACTTAGCGCTGGCATCTACCTGCTATTCTACACCCTAATCAGCTCGCTACCTCTATTAATCGCCATCCTATACCTCCACTCAAAAATTGGGACCCTGCACCTGCCAGTCCTCAAACTAACCCCACCAGACCCCCTAACCCAATGATCAGGCCTGGCATTTAACCTGGCCCTCCTAGTAGCGTTCATAGTTAAAGCCCCACTATATGGTCTCCACCTATGACTCCCCAAAGCCCACGTAGAGGCACCCATTGCTGGGTCCATACTCCTTGCAGCCCTCTTACTTAAGCTGGGTGGATACGGAATTATACGAATGACACTCCTCATGGGACCACCACCCTCACACCTCTGCTATCCATTTCTCACTTTAGCCCTATGGGGGGCCCTAATAACCAGCTCCATTTGCCTACGCCAAACAGACCTAAAATCCCTAATCGCCTACTCATCCGTAAGCCACATGGGCCTAGTAATCGCCGCAAGCATAATCCAAACTCACTGATCATTCCATGGAGCAATAATTCTTATAATCTCACACGGACTTACATCCTCCCTACTATTCTGCCTGGCTAACACAAACTACGAACGCACACACAGCCGCATCCTCATACTCACACGAGGCCTGCAACCTCTCCTCCCACTCATATCCACATGATGATTACTAGCAAACCTAACCAATATGGCACTCCCCCCAACCACTAACCTAATAGCCGAACTAATAATCATAACATCCCTCTTTAACTGGTCCTCCCCTACCATCATCCTAACTGGAACTGCAACACTACTAACAGTATCCTACACCCTCTACATACTCCTGTCCACCCAACGAGGGATCCTCCCAACCCACATCACATCTATCCAAAACTCAAACACACGAGAACACCTCCTCATGACCCTCCACATTGCCCCCCTACTAGCCCTCATCCTTAAACCAGAACTAATCTCCGGAGCCCCCTTATGCTAACATAGTTTAACCCAAACATTAGATTGTGATTCTAAAAATAGGAGTTCAAACCTCCTTATTGGCCGAGGGGGGAAAACCAAATCAGCAAGAACTGCTAACTCCTGCATCCGAGCTTCAAACCTCGGCCCCCTTAACTTTTAAAGGATAAAAGTAATCCACTGGTCTTAGGAGCCACTCATCTTGGTGCAACTCCAAGTAAAAGTAATGGAAACAGCCCTACTCCTAAACTCCCTAACACCCCTAACACTCATAATTCTCCTCACCCCGATCACTCTCTCCCCTCTACTTAAGCTCAAAACCACCCCCCTAACCATCTCCAAAACCATCAAAGCCGCCTTCCTAATTAGCCTCATCCCAACAGCCGCCTTCACCCACTCAGGAATAGAAGCCCTCACAACCTACTGAGAATGACAACTCACCCCCAACTTCAAAATCCCATTAACCCTTAAAATAGATTCATATTCCATAATATTCTTCCCCATTGCACTATTTGTGTCCTGATCCATCCTAGAATTCGCAACGTGGTACATAGCCTCAGAACCCCTTATCACAAAATTCTCCACCTACCTATTAGCATTCCTCATTGCCATATTAACACTGACCATCGCAAACAACATATTCCTCCTGTTTGTTGGATGAGAGGGAGTAGGAGTCATATCATTCCTCCTCATCGGCTGATGACAAGGACGAGCTGAGGCAAATACAGCCGCCCTTCAAGCCATAATCTACAATCGAATCGGAGACATTGGCCTCATCCTTAGCATAGCATGACTGGCCTCCTCACTAAACTCATGAGAACTTCAACAGGCCATCAACCCACACCAAACACCTCTCCTCCCCCTCCTAGGCCTCATCCTCGCCGCCACGGGCAAATCAGCCCAATTCGGCCTACACCCCTGACTCCCAGCAGCGATAGAGGGCCCAACACCAGTCTCCGCACTACTCCACTCCAGTACAATAGTAGTAGCAGGAATCTTCCTCCTCATCCGCATGCACCCACTCTTGGCCTCTAATAAAGCAGCCCTAACCACATGCCTTTGTCTCGGTGCCCTATCCACACTCTTTGCCGCCACATGCGCCCTCACCCAAAATGATATCAAAAAAATTATTGCCTTCTCCACCTCAAGCCAACTAGGCCTCATAATAGTCACAATCGGACTTGACCTTCCCCAACTAGCCTTCCTCCACATCTCCACCCATGCCTTCTTCAAGGCCATACTATTCCTCTGCTCGGGCCTAATCATCCACAGCCTAAACGGAGAACAAGACATCCGCAAAATAGGCCACCTACAAAAAACCCTCCCTATAACTACTTCATGCCTCACCATCGGCAACCTCGCTCTAATCGGAACTCCCTTCCTAGCTGGCTTCTACTCTAAAGACCTCATTATCGAAAGCCTAAACACCTCATACACTAACACCTGAGCCCTAACACTCACACTACTCGCCACATCCTTCACCGCAACCTACAGCCTACGCATAACAATCCTAGTCCAAACAGGATTTAATCGCACCCCGCCAATTACACCGATCAACGAAACCACCCCATCAGCCATTTTCCCAATCATCCGACTAGCCCTAGGCAGCATTATAGCGGGCCTCCTAATTTCCTCCATCATGCTACCAACGAAAACACCCCCAATAACCATGCCAACCATCACAAAAACTGCCGCCATTATTGTCACCGTCCTAGGACTCACCCTAGCCCTTGAGCTATCCAACACTCCTCCCCTCCCCAAACAAAACCCCCTTACGAACTTCTCCCTCTCACTGGGCTACTTCAATCACCTCACACATCGACTTAACCCCCTCATTCCCCTCCACGCAGGCCAAAAAATCGCCTCCCACCTGATTGATATGGCATGATATAAAAAAATGGGCCCTGAGGGCCTTGCAAACCTACACCTAACAATGGCCAAACTCTCCACCTCTCTCCACACGGGCATAATCAAAACATACCTAGGATCATTCGCCCTCACAATCATAACAATTATCCTAATTCTCCCAAACAACTAATGGCCCCCAACATTCGAAAATCCCACCCACTTATAAAAATCATTAACAACTCCCTAATTGACCTCCCAACCCCATCCAACATTTCCGCCTGATGAAACTTCGGCTCCCTACTAGCAGTCTGCCTGGCTACCCAAATCATTACAGGACTCCTCCTGGCTGCGCACTACACCGCAGACACCACCCTAGCTTTCTCCTCAGTCGCACATACATGTCGAAACGTACAGTATGGGTGACTAATTCGCAACCTACACGCAAACGGCGCCTCATTCTTCTTCATCTGTATCTACTTACACATCGGACGGGGCATCTACTACGGCTCCTATCTCTACAAAGAGACTTGAAACACAGGGGTCATCCTCCTCCTAACACTCATAGCCACCGCCTTCGTAGGCTACGTCCTCCCATGGGGGCAAATATCCTTCTGAGGGGCTACTGTCATCACCAACCTATTCTCAGCCGTCCCGTACATCGGACAGACCTTAGTGGAGTGGGCCTGAGGGGGATTTTCAGTGGACAACCCAACCCTCACCCGATTTTTCGCCCTCCACTTCCTCCTGCCCTTCATCATCGCAGGAATTACCATCATTCACCTCGCCTTCTTACACGAATCAGGCTCAAATAACCCCCTTGGGATCTCCTCAAACTCTGACAAGATCCCCTTCCACCCGTACTACTCCCTCAAGGACATCCTGGGACTAGCACTCATAATCACCCCCCTACTCACACTAGCCCTATTCTCCCCCAACCTTTTGGGCGACCCAGAAAACTTTACTCCAGCCAACCCCCTAACAACACCCCCGCACATCAAGCCAGAATGATATTTCCTATTTGCCTATGCTATCCTACGCTCCATCCCGAACAAACTCGGAGGTGTTCTCGCACTAGCAGCTTCCGTGTTTATCCTCTTTCTAATTCCACTCCTCCATAAATCCAAACAACGAACCATAACATTCCGTCCCTTATCCCAATTACTATTCTGACTTCTAGCAGCCAACCTCTTCATTCTCACCTGAATTGGCAGCCAGCCAGTAGAACACCCCTTCATCATCATTGGCCAACTAGCATCCCTCTCTTACTTTACCACCCTCCTAATCCTCTTCCCCATTGTCGGAACTTTAGAAAACAAAATACTTAAACTCTAATACTCTAATAGTTTATAAAAAACATTGGTCTTGTAAACCAAAGACTGAAGACCTTCCCCTTCTTAGAGTGAACTCAGAAAAAAAGGACTTAAACCTCTCTCTCCAGCTCCCAAAGCTGGTGTTTTCAAATAAACTACTTTCTGACTCCCCTAGACAGCCCGAATAGCCCCCCGAGACAACCCTCGAACAAGCTCCAACACAACGAACAAAACTAACAACAAACCTCACCCAGCAATCAAAAACAACCCAACCCCATATGAGTAAAACATCGCAACCCCACTAAAATCTAACCGTACCAAGGACACCCCACCACCATCAACAGTCACCACCCCTTCCTTGCAAAACTCAACACCACCGCCCAACACCACCCCCAAAACAACTACCAAAACCAACCCCAACCCATACCCCACTACCCCCCAATCCCCCCATGCCTCTGGATAGGGGTCAGCTGCCAAAGACACTGAATAAACAAAAACTACTAACATACCCCCCAAATAAATCATAAACAACGCCAAAGAAACAAAAGAAACACCCAAACTCATCAATCACCCACACCCTACCACAGACCCCAACACCAACCCCACCACCCCATAATAGGGAGAAGGGTTAGACGCCACAGCCAAAGCCCCCAACACAAAACTCACCCCAAGAAAAATCACAAAATAGGTCATATATTCCCGCTTGGTTTCACCCCAAGGACTACGGCTTGAAAAGCCATTGTTGTTCTCAACTACAGGAACAACCCATTTTTAATACAACTCCCCTATTGAATGTACCCCCCCCTTCCCCCCCAGGGGGGTATTTTCTATGTACGTCGTGCATATTTTTATATGCCCCATACATTATGGTCACAGTAATACAATCTATATACGTTCTAAGCCCATTATATGTAGACGGACATCCACCTTTAATCCCCATTTATCCCAATGTACAATCTAGTGCATGTTCTAGGACCCATCTAGCTAACCACCATGTCCTTTGTCCCTCCCCCCCCAAGAGACACTAACTATGAATGCTTACCGGACATAATCTTGCATATTCATGTAGCCTCCACATCTGGTTATGCTAGACGTACCAGATGGATTTATTGATCGTACCCCTCACGAGAGATCAGCAACCCCTGCTCGTAATGTTTATCATGACTAGCTTCAGGCCCATTCTTTCCCCCTACACCCCTCGCCCCTCTTGCTCTTTTGCGCCTCTGGTTCCTCGGTCAGGGCCATCACCCGCTTTACTCCTGATTTCCTCACTTTTCACGAAGTCATCTGTGGATGGTTTTCCCCTCTTTAGTCCGTGATCGCGGCATCTTATCTCATCTTTTGCTGTTGGTTCCTCTTTTTTCGGGGCTTCTTCACAGGTTGCCCTTCACAGTGCCGTCGCCAGAGTCCTACTCAAGTGAAGCCTGGACTACACCTGCCTTCCGTCCTGTTCTAGACCTCTCGTGTCCCTCAATGATACGGTTTGCGTGTATTTGGTATCACCTTGACACTGATGCACTTTGGATCGCATTTGGTTATGGTTCCTCCCCCCCCGACAACATGGTGCTATTTAGTGAATGCTTGCCGGACATATTTTTACGAATTTTCAACTCCTCTATTTTCTCAACAAAACTAGAAGATTTCCCACATTTTTATCTTCATTTTTTATTTAATTTTTAAAACGTTTTTAAAACGTTTTTAAAATTAATTTACGTTTAAACAATTCTCTTTAAACACCACAAACCCTTTTTTTCAATCCGTCTTTGACAGAGTACGCATACACCATCCTATAAAACATTCTTTTTTATTAATAAAACTCCAGTACCAAACACACCACGAAACAAAAATCATTTCCGCACAAAACCATTGAAATCAGACTTATTTATATTGTCAAACCATGCTCACTCCAATTGCCCTAGATTCGCCCTCGTAGCTTAATCCATCAAAGCATGGTACTGAAGATGCCAAGACGGTACCCAATACCCGAGAGCAAAAGACTTAGTCCTAACCTTACTATTGGTTTCTGCTAGACATATACATGCAAGTATCTGCGCCCCAGTGAAAATACCCTCAAACCTTTCACCCACAAGCAAGAGGAGTAGGTATCAGGCACACCCAAGTATGTAGCCCAAAACACCTTGCCCTGCCACACCCCCACGGGTACTCAGCAGTAATTAACATTAAGCAATAAGTGTAAACTTGACTTAGCCATAGCAGCCCACAGGGCTGGTAAATCTTGTGCCAGCCACCGCGGTCATACAAGAAGCCCGAATCAATAGTCACCGGCGTAAAGAGTGGCCATACGTTATCCCCACCAATTAAGATTAAAATGCAACTAAGCTGTCATAAGCCCAAGATCCACCAAAACCCAACACAACATCTTAAACCTAACGACTAACTTAAACCCACGAAAGCTAGGACACAAACTGGGATTAGATACCCCACTATGCCTAGCCCTAAATCTAGATACCTTTTCCCCACCAACGTATCCGCCCGAGAATTACGAGCACAAACGCTTAAAACTCTAAGGACTTGGCGGTGCCCCAAACCCACCTAGAGGAGCCTGTTCTGTAACCGATAATCCACGATCCACCCGACCACCTCTTGCCAACACAGCCTACATACCGCCGTCGCCAGCCCACCTCCAATGAAAGAACAACAGTGCGCTCAATAGCCCCCGCTAATAAGACAGGTCAAGGTATAGCCCATGAGGTGAAGAAATGGGCTACATTCTCTACTATAGAGCACCAACGAAAAAGGACATGAAAACCGTCCTTGGAAGGAGGATTTAGCAGTAAAGTGAGACCATCTTCCCCACTAAAGCCCACTTTAAGCCGGGCTCTGGGGTACGTACATACCGCCCGTCACCCTCTTCACAAGCCTCTCCCCACCCATAAATAATAAGCCCCCCGCACAAGCTAACAGACGAGGTAAGTCGTAACAAGGTAAGTGTACCGGAAGGTGCACTTAGATTATCCAAGGCGTAGCTATAAACCCAAAGCATTCAGCTTACACCTGAAAGATATCTCCAGACGAGATCGCCTTGATTGCCCACTCTAGCCCAACCAATCCCACCTCAAAAGCAATAACAAACCTCGCTTCCAACTAAACCAAAACATTCTAACTTTGCCCTAGTATAGGCGATAGAAAGGGAAACTCAGGCGCAATAGAGACCGTACCGCAAGGGAAAGATGAAATAATAATGAAACCTTTAAAGCAAAAAAAAGCAAAGACCAACCCTTGTACCTCTTGCATCATGATTTAGCAAGAACAATCAGGCAAAGCGAACTAAAGTTTGACCCCCCGAAACCCAAGCGAGCTACTTTTAAGCAGCTAAAATCTGAGCAAACCCGTCTCTGTCGCAAAAGAGTGGGAAGACTTATTAGTAGAGGTGAAAAGCCAATCGAGCTGGGTGATAGCTGGTTACCTGCTAAACGAATCTTAGTTCCCCCTTAACCTCCTTCAAGGAAACCCTAACCTTTAACCCAATTTAAGATGGGGTTAAGAGCAATTCGAAGGAGGTACAGCTCCTTCGAAAAAGAAAACAACCTCTCCTAGCGGATTAGCACCTTACCCTCACCACACTGTGGGCCTTAAAGCAGCCATCAAC
>NW_027071954.1:0-32333 GCF_038088225.1 Cyrtonyx montezumae
AGAAATCTGCGGAGCCAACCATAGCTTCATACCCATCGTAGTAGAATCCACCCCCCTTAAGCACTTCGAAATCTGATCCTCACTTCTATCATCCTAACCATTAAGAAGCTATGCACCCAGCACTAGCCTTTTAAGCTAGAGAAAGAGGAAAGCTCCTCCTTAATGATATGCCCCAACTAAACCCAAACCCATGATTTACCATTATACTCTTAACCTGATTCGCCTTCTCCCTACTAATTCAACCCAAACTTTTATCCTTCACCCCTACAAACCCCCCCTCAAATAAAACCTTACCAACAAAACCCACCCCTTGAACCTGACCATGAACTTAAGCTTCTTCGACCAATTCTCAAGCCCATACCTCATGGGCATCCCCCTAATCCCCCTATCCCTGCTCTTCCCTGCCCTCCTACTACCATCACCCGGACGCCGATGAATTAGCAACCGTCTATCCACCCTCCAACTTTGATTAACTCACCTTATCACAAAACAACTAATAAGCCCCCTGAATAAAGCCGGTCATAAATGAGCCCTCCTATTAACCTCACTTATATTCTTCCTCTTATCAATCAACCTCTTAGGCCTCCTCCCCTATACCTTCACCCCAACTACCCAACTATCCATAAACATAGCCTTAGCTTTCCCACTTTGACTGGCTACACTCCTCGTAGGCCTACGAAACCAGCCCTCCACCTCTCTAGGCCACCTACTCCCTGAAGGGACCCCAACCCCCCTAATCCCAGCACTTATCCTTATCGAAACAACCAGCCTACTCATCCGACCCCTAGCCCTAGGAGTGCGTCTAACCGCCAACCTCACAGCCGGCCACCTACTTATCCAACTCATCTCTACAGCTACAATCACCCTCCTCCCAATAATACCACCCATCTCAATCTTAACAGCACTTATCCTATTTCTACTAACTATCTTAGAAGTGGCAGTCGCCATAATCCAAGCTTACGTATTCGTACTCCTCCTGACCCTCTACTTACAAGAAAATATCTAATGGCACACCAAGCACACTCTTATCACATAGTCGACCCAAGCCCATGGCCCATCTTCGGCGCAGCCGCAGCACTCCTAACCACCTCAGGCTTAATCATATGATTCCACTACAACTCCTCCACTCTACTGGCAATAGGCCTCCTCTCAATACTCCTAATCATATTCCAATGATGACGAGACATTGTTCGAGAGAGCACCTTCCAGGGCCACCACACCCCCACCGTACAAAAAGGCCTTCGATACGGGATAATCCTCTTTATTACATCAGAAGCCTTCTTCTTCTTAGGATTCTTTTGAGCCTTCTTCCACTCTAGCTTAGCCCCAACACCAGAACTTGGAGGACAATGACCCCCCACAGGAATCAAGCCCCTGAACCCCCTGGAAGTACCACTCCTAAACACAGCAATCTTACTAGCCTCTGGCGTCACCGTAACATGAGCCCACCACAGCATCACAGAGCGCAACCGTAAACAAGCCATCCACGCACTCACCTTGACCATCCTCCTAGGATTTTACTTCACCGCCCTTCAAGCAATAGAATACTACGAAACATCCTTCTCAATCGCAGATAGCGTATACGGCTCCACCTTCTTCGTTGCCACAGGATTCCACGGCCTACACGTAATCATCGGCTCATTATTCTTATCAACCTGCCTCCTCCGACTAGCTAAATTCCACTTCACATCTAGCCACCACTTCGGATTCGAAGCAGCAGCTTGATATTGACACTTCGTAGACATCATTTGACTATTCCTCTACATAACTATTTACTGATGAGGATCCTGCTCTTCTAGTATAACCATTACAATTGACTTCCAATCTCTAAAGTCCGGCCCACGATCCGGAGAAGAGCAATGAATACCCTCACATTCACATTGTCCCTCACCCTCACCCTTAGCACTGCATTAACCCTCCTAAACTTCTGATTAGCCCAAATAAACCCAGACTCAGAAAAATTATCACCGTACGAGTGCGGATTCGACCCCCTGGGATCAGCTCGACTCCCCTTCTCAGTTCGATTCTTCCTCAGTAGCCATCCTGTTCCTGCTGTTCGACCTAGAAATCGCCCTACTCCTACCCCTCCCATGAGCCACCCAACTCCAGTCCCCCACCACAACCCTCACTTGAACCACTACCATCATCACACTCCTTACACTAGGCCTAATCTATGAATGAATACAGGGCGGCCTAGAATGAGCAGAGTAACAGGAAGTTAGTCTAATCAAGACAGCTGGTTTCGACCCAGCAAATTATAGCCCCACCTATAACTTCCTCATGTCACCCCTACACTTTAGCTTCTACGCCGCATTCGCCCTTAGCAGCCTCGGACTAGCATTCCACCGAACCCACCTCATCTCCGCCCTCCTCTGCCTAGAAAGCATGATACTATCCATATTCATCCCCCTCTCTCTATGATCAGTCGAGAACTCAACCCCATCCTTCACCTTAACCCCCATCCTCATACTAGCCTTCTCGGCCTGCGAAGCTGGAACTGGACTAGCCATACTAGTTGCATCCACACGAACACACGGCTCCGACCACCTGCACACCCTAAACCTCCTACAATGTTAAAAATCATCCTCCCAACAGCCATACTCCTCCCCACAGCCCTTTTATCCCCACCCAAGACCCTATGAACTAACACCACAACATACAGTCTCTTGATCGCCACCATCAGCCTTCAATGACTCACCCCATCTTACTACCCTGCAAAAAGCCTAACACCTTGAACAAACATCGACCAAATCTCAACCCCGCTGTTGGCCCTCTCCTGCTGATTTCTCCCCCTCATAATCCTAGCAAGCCAAGGGCACTTACAACACGAACCCAATGCACGAAAGCGAATATTTATTTCAGCCTTAATTATCATTCAACCTTTCATCATCCTAGCATTCTCAGCCACAGAGCTTGTTCTATTCTATATCGCATTTGAAGCTACCCTAATCCCAACCCTAATCCTCATCACACGATGGGGAAACCAACCAGAACGACTTAGCGCTGGCATCTACCTGCTATTCTACACCCTAATCAGCTCGCTACCTCTATTAATCGCCATCCTATACCTCCACTCAAAAATTGGGACCCTGCACCTGCCAGTCCTCAAACTAACCCCACCAGACCCCCTAACCCAATGATCAGGCCTGGCATTTAACCTGGCCCTCCTAGTAGCGTTCATAGTTAAAGCCCCACTATATGGTCTCCACCTATGACTCCCCAAAGCCCACGTAGAGGCACCCATTGCTGGGTCCATACTCCTTGCAGCCCTCTTACTTAAGCTGGGTGGATACGGAATTATACGAATGACACTCCTCATGGGACCACCACCCTCACACCTCTGCTATCCATTTCTCACTTTAGCCCTATGGGGGGCCCTAATAACCAGCTCCATTTGCCTACGCCAAACAGACCTAAAATCCCTAATCGCCTACTCATCCGTAAGCCACATGGGCCTAGTAATCGCCGCAAGCATAATCCAAACTCACTGATCATTCCATGGAGCAATAATTCTTATAATCTCACACGGACTTACATCCTCCCTACTATTCTGCCTGGCTAACACAAACTACGAACGCACACACAGCCGCATCCTCATACTCACACGAGGCCTGCAACCTCTCCTCCCACTCATATCCACATGATGATTACTAGCAAACCTAACCAATATGGCACTCCCCCCAACCACTAACCTAATAGCCGAACTAATAATCATAACATCCCTCTTTAACTGGTCCTCCCCTACCATCATCCTAACTGGAACTGCAACACTACTAACAGTATCCTACACCCTCTACATACTCCTGTCCACCCAACGAGGGATCCTCCCAACCCACATCACATCTATCCAAAACTCAAACACACGAGAACACCTCCTCATGACCCTCCACATTGCCCCCCTACTAGCCCTCATCCTTAAACCAGAACTAATCTCCGGAGCCCCCTTATGCTAACATAGTTTAACCCAAACATTAGATTGTGATTCTAAAAATAGGAGTTCAAACCTCCTTATTGGCCGAGGGGGGAAAACCAAATCAGCAAGAACTGCTAACTCCTGCATCCGAGCTTCAAACCTCGGCCCCCTTAACTTTTAAAGGATAAAAGTAATCCACTGGTCTTAGGAGCCACTCATCTTGGTGCAACTCCAAGTAAAAGTAATGGAAACAGCCCTACTCCTAAACTCCCTAACACCCCTAACACTCATAATTCTCCTCACCCCGATCACTCTCTCCCCTCTACTTAAGCTCAAAACCACCCCCCTAACCATCTCCAAAACCATCAAAGCCGCCTTCCTAATTAGCCTCATCCCAACAGCCGCCTTCACCCACTCAGGAATAGAAGCCCTCACAACCTACTGAGAATGACAACTCACCCCCAACTTCAAAATCCCATTAACCCTTAAAATAGATTCATATTCCATAATATTCTTCCCCATTGCACTATTTGTGTCCTGATCCATCCTAGAATTCGCAACGTGGTACATAGCCTCAGAACCCCTTATCACAAAATTCTCCACCTACCTATTAGCATTCCTCATTGCCATATTAACACTGACCATCGCAAACAACATATTCCTCCTGTTTGTTGGATGAGAGGGAGTAGGAGTCATATCATTCCTCCTCATCGGCTGATGACAAGGACGAGCTGAGGCAAATACAGCCGCCCTTCAAGCCATAATCTACAATCGAATCGGAGACATTGGCCTCATCCTTAGCATAGCATGACTGGCCTCCTCACTAAACTCATGAGAACTTCAACAGGCCATCAACCCACACCAAACACCTCTCCTCCCCCTCCTAGGCCTCATCCTCGCCGCCACGGGCAAATCAGCCCAATTCGGCCTACACCCCTGACTCCCAGCAGCGATAGAGGGCCCAACACCAGTCTCCGCACTACTCCACTCCAGTACAATAGTAGTAGCAGGAATCTTCCTCCTCATCCGCATGCACCCACTCTTGGCCTCTAATAAAGCAGCCCTAACCACATGCCTTTGTCTCGGTGCCCTATCCACACTCTTTGCCGCCACATGCGCCCTCACCCAAAATGATATCAAAAAAATTATTGCCTTCTCCACCTCAAGCCAACTAGGCCTCATAATAGTCACAATCGGACTTGACCTTCCCCAACTAGCCTTCCTCCACATCTCCACCCATGCCTTCTTCAAGGCCATACTATTCCTCTGCTCGGGCCTAATCATCCACAGCCTAAACGGAGAACAAGACATCCGCAAAATAGGCCACCTACAAAAAACCCTCCCTATAACTACTTCATGCCTCACCATCGGCAACCTCGCTCTAATCGGAACTCCCTTCCTAGCTGGCTTCTACTCTAAAGACCTCATTATCGAAAGCCTAAACACCTCATACACTAACACCTGAGCCCTAACACTCACACTACTCGCCACATCCTTCACCGCAACCTACAGCCTACGCATAACAATCCTAGTCCAAACAGGATTTAATCGCACCCCGCCAATTACACCGATCAACGAAACCACCCCATCAGCCATTTTCCCAATCATCCGACTAGCCCTAGGCAGCATTATAGCGGGCCTCCTAATTTCCTCCATCATGCTACCAACGAAAACACCCCCAATAACCATGCCAACCATCACAAAAACTGCCGCCATTATTGTCACCGTCCTAGGACTCACCCTAGCCCTTGAGCTATCCAACACTCCTCCCCTCCCCAAACAAAACCCCCTTACGAACTTCTCCCTCTCACTGGGCTACTTCAATCACCTCACACATCGACTTAACCCCCTCATTCCCCTCCACGCAGGCCAAAAAATCGCCTCCCACCTGATTGATATGGCATGATATAAAAAAATGGGCCCTGAGGGCCTTGCAAACCTACACCTAACAATGGCCAAACTCTCCACCTCTCTCCACACGGGCATAATCAAAACATACCTAGGATCATTCGCCCTCACAATCATAACAATTATCCTAATTCTCCCAAACAACTAATGGCCCCCAACATTCGAAAATCCCACCCACTTATAAAAATCATTAACAACTCCCTAATTGACCTCCCAACCCCATCCAACATTTCCGCCTGATGAAACTTCGGCTCCCTACTAGCAGTCTGCCTGGCTACCCAAATCATTACAGGACTCCTCCTGGCTGCGCACTACACCGCAGACACCACCCTAGCTTTCTCCTCAGTCGCACATACATGTCGAAACGTACAGTATGGGTGACTAATTCGCAACCTACACGCAAACGGCGCCTCATTCTTCTTCATCTGTATCTACTTACACATCGGACGGGGCATCTACTACGGCTCCTATCTCTACAAAGAGACTTGAAACACAGGGGTCATCCTCCTCCTAACACTCATAGCCACCGCCTTCGTAGGCTACGTCCTCCCATGGGGGCAAATATCCTTCTGAGGGGCTACTGTCATCACCAACCTATTCTCAGCCGTCCCGTACATCGGACAGACCTTAGTGGAGTGGGCCTGAGGGGGATTTTCAGTGGACAACCCAACCCTCACCCGATTTTTCGCCCTCCACTTCCTCCTGCCCTTCATCATCGCAGGAATTACCATCATTCACCTCGCCTTCTTACACGAATCAGGCTCAAATAACCCCCTTGGGATCTCCTCAAACTCTGACAAGATCCCCTTCCACCCGTACTACTCCCTCAAGGACATCCTGGGACTAGCACTCATAATCACCCCCCTACTCACACTAGCCCTATTCTCCCCCAACCTTTTGGGCGACCCAGAAAACTTTACTCCAGCCAACCCCCTAACAACACCCCCGCACATCAAGCCAGAATGATATTTCCTATTTGCCTATGCTATCCTACGCTCCATCCCGAACAAACTCGGAGGTGTTCTCGCACTAGCAGCTTCCGTGTTTATCCTCTTTCTAATTCCACTCCTCCATAAATCCAAACAACGAACCATAACATTCCGTCCCTTATCCCAATTACTATTCTGACTTCTAGCAGCCAACCTCTTCATTCTCACCTGAATTGGCAGCCAGCCAGTAGAACACCCCTTCATCATCATTGGCCAACTAGCATCCCTCTCTTACTTTACCACCCTCCTAATCCTCTTCCCCATTGTCGGAACTTTAGAAAACAAAATACTTAAACTCTAATACTCTAATAGTTTATAAAAAACATTGGTCTTGTAAACCAAAGACTGAAGACCTTCCCCTTCTTAGAGTGAACTCAGAAAAAAAGGACTTAAACCTCTCTCTCCAGCTCCCAAAGCTGGTGTTTTCAAATAAACTACTTTCTGACTCCCCTAGACAGCCCGAATAGCCCCCCGAGACAACCCTCGAACAAGCTCCAACACAACGAACAAAACTAACAACAAACCTCACCCAGCAATCAAAAACAACCCAACCCCATATGAGTAAAACATCGCAACCCCACTAAAATCTAACCGTACCAAGGACACCCCACCACCATCAACAGTCACCACCCCTTCCTTGCAAAACTCAACACCACCGCCCAACACCACCCCCAAAACAACTACCAAAACCAACCCCAACCCATACCCCACTACCCCCCAATCCCCCCATGCCTCTGGATAGGGGTCAGCTGCCAAAGACACTGAATAAACAAAAACTACTAACATACCCCCCAAATAAATCATAAACAACGCCAAAGAAACAAAAGAAACACCCAAACTCATCAATCACCCACACCCTACCACAGACCCCAACACCAACCCCACCACCCCATAATAGGGAGAAGGGTTAGACGCCACAGCCAAAGCCCCCAACACAAAACTCACCCCAAGAAAAATCACAAAATAGGTCATATATTCCCGCTTGGTTTCACCCCAAGGACTACGGCTTGAAAAGCCATTGTTGTTCTCAACTACAGGAACAACCCATTTTTAATACAACTCCCCTATTGAATGTACCCCCCCCTTCCCCCCCAGGGGGGTATTTTCTATGTACGTCGTGCATATTTTTATATGCCCCATACATTATGGTCACAGTAATACAATCTATATACGTTCTAAGCCCATTATATGTAGACGGACATCCACCTTTAATCCCCATTTATCCCAATGTACAATCTAGTGCATGTTCTAGGACCCATCTAGCTAACCACCATGTCCTTTGTCCCTCCCCCCCCAAGAGACACTAACTATGAATGCTTACCGGACATAATCTTGCATATTCATGTAGCCTCCACATCTGGTTATGCTAGACGTACCAGATGGATTTATTGATCGTACCCCTCACGAGAGATCAGCAACCCCTGCTCGTAATGTTTATCATGACTAGCTTCAGGCCCATTCTTTCCCCCTACACCCCTCGCCCCTCTTGCTCTTTTGCGCCTCTGGTTCCTCGGTCAGGGCCATCACCCGCTTTACTCCTGATTTCCTCACTTTTCACGAAGTCATCTGTGGATGGTTTTCCCCTCTTTAGTCCGTGATCGCGGCATCTTATCTCATCTTTTGCTGTTGGTTCCTCTTTTTTCGGGGCTTCTTCACAGGTTGCCCTTCACAGTGCCGTCGCCAGAGTCCTACTCAAGTGAAGCCTGGACTACACCTGCCTTCCGTCCTGTTCTAGACCTCTCGTGTCCCTCAATGATACGGTTTGCGTGTATTTGGTATCACCTTGACACTGATGCACTTTGGATCGCATTTGGTTATGGTTCCTCCCCCCCCGACAACATGGTGCTATTTAGTGAATGCTTGCCGGACATATTTTTACGAATTTTCAACTCCTCTATTTTCTCAACAAAACTAGAAGATTTCCCACATTTTTATCTTCATTTTTTATTTAATTTTTAAAACGTTTTTAAAACGTTTTTTAAAATTAATTTACGTTTAAACAATTCTCTTTAAACACCACAAACCCTTTTTTTCAATCCGTCTTTGACAGAGTACGCATACACCATCCTATAAAACATTCTTTTTTATTAATAAAACTCCAGTACCAAACACACCACGAAACAAAAATCATTTCCGCACAAAACCATTGAAATCAGACTTTATTTATATTGTCAAACCATGCTCACTCCAATTGCCCTAGATTCGCCCTCGTAGCTTAATCCATCAAAGCATGGTACTGAAGATGCCAAGACGGTACCCAATACCCGAGAGCAAAAGACTTAGTCCTAACCTTACTATTGGTTTCTGCTAGACATATACATGCAAGTATCTGCGCCCCAGTGAAAATACCCTCAAACCTTTCACCCACAAGCAAGAGGAGTAGGTATCAGGCACACCCAAGTATGTAGCCCAAAACACCTTGCCCTGCCACACCCCCACGGGTACTCAGCAGTAATTAACATTAAGCAATAAGTGTAAACTTGACTTAGCCATAGCAGCCCACAGGGCTGGTAAATCTTGTGCCAGCCACCGCGGTCATACAAGAAGCCCGAATCAATAGTCACCGGCGTAAAGAGTGGCCATACGTTATCCCCACCAATTAAGATTAAAATGCAACTAAGCTGTCATAAGCCCAAGATCCACCAAAACCCAACACAACATCTTAAACCTAACGACTAACTTAAACCCACGAAAGCTAGGACACAAACTGGGATTAGATACCCCACTATGCCTAGCCCTAAATCTAGATACCTTTTCCCCACCAACGTATCCGCCCGAGAATTACGAGCACAAACGCTTAAAACTCTAAGGACTTGGCGGTGCCCCAAACCCACCTAGAGGAGCCTGTTCTGTAACCGATAATCCACGATCCACCCGACCACCTCTTGCCAACACAGCCTACATACCGCCGTCGCCAGCCCACCTCCAATGAAAGAACAACAGTGCGCTCAATAGCCCCCGCTAATAAGACAGGTCAAGGTATAGCCCATGAGGTGGAAGAAATGGGCTACATTCTCTACTATAGAGCACCAACGAAAAAGGACATGAAAACCGTCCTTGGAAGGAGGATTTAGCAGTAAAGTGAGACCATCTTCCCCACTAAAGCCCACTTTAAGCCGGCTCTGGGGTACGTACATACCGCCCGTCACCCTCTTCACAAGCCTCTCCCCACCCATAAATAATAAGCCCCCCGCACAAGCTAACAGACGAGGTAAGTCGTAACAAGGTAAGTGTACCGGAAGGTGCACTTAGATTATCCAAGGCGTAGCTATAAACCCAAAGCATTCAGCTTACACCTGAAAGATATCTCCAGACGAGATCGCCTTGATTGCCCACTCTAGCCCAACCAATCCCACCTCAAAAGCAATAACAAACCTCGCTTCCAACTAAACCAAAACATTCTAACTTTGCCCTAGTATAGGCGATAGAAAGGGAAACTCAGGCGCAATAGAGACCGTACCGCAAGGGAAAGATGAAATAATAATGAAACCTTTAAAGCAAAAAAAAGCAAAGACCAACCCTTGTACCTCTTGCATCATGATTTAGCAAGAACAATCAGGCAAAGCGAACTAAAGTTTGACCCCCCGAAACCCAAGCGAGCTACTTTTAAGCAGCTAAAATCTGAGCAAACCCGTCTCTGTCGCAAAAGAGTGGGAAGACTTATTAGTAGAGGTGAAAAGCCAATCGAGCTGGGTGATAGCTGGTTACCTGCTAAACGAATCTTAGTTCCCCCTTAACCCTCCTTCAAGGAAACCCTAACCTTTAACCCAATTTAAGATGGGGTTAAGAGCAATTCGAAGGAGGTACAGCTCCTTCGAAAAAGAAAACAACCTCTCCTAGCGGATTAGCACCTTACCCTCACCACACTGTGGGCCTTAAAGCAGCCATCAACGAAAGAGTGCGTCAAAGCTCGTACAATTAAAAATCCTAAAACCCACTCGACTCCCTTACCCCAAGCAGGTTAATCTATGACTATAGAAGAATTAATGCTAAAATAAGTAACTTGGAACCCTCCTCTACAGCGCAAACTTACATTTACAAATTATTAACAGACCCAACCTTATATCACCAACCACAACAAGACCACATATTACCTTAACCTGTTAGACCAACTCAGGGGCGCCTACATTAGACGATTAAAACTTACAGAAGGAACTCGGCAAACCTAAAGACCCGACTGTTTCCCAAAAACATAGCCTTTAGCAACCAACAAGTATTAAAGGTGACGCCTGCCCAGTGACCACGACGTTCAACGGCCGCGGTATCCTAACCGTGCAAAGGTAGCGCAATCAATTGTCCCATAAATCGGGACTTGTATGAATGGCTAAACGAGGTCTTAACTGTCTCCTGTAAGCAATCAGTGAAATTGGTATTCCCGTGCAAAAACGAGAATGAGAACATAAGACGAGAAGACCCTGTGGAACTTTAAAATCACCGACCACCCTAACACCAACATCAACCTACACAGGCCCACCACCACAAAACACTTGGTCGGCATTTTTCGGTTGGGGCGACCTTGGAGAAAAACAAACCCTCCAAACCTTCCAGACCACCACTCTTCACCTAGACCTACCCATCAAAGTACTAATAGTAACTTAGACCCAATATAATTGATCAATGGACCAAGCTACCCCAGGGATAACAGCGCAATCTCCTCCAAGAGCCCATATCGACAAGGAGGTTTACGACCTCGATGTTGGATCAGGACAACCTAATGGTGCAGCCGCTATTAAGGGTTCGTTTGTTCAACGATTAATAGTCCTACGTGATCTGAGTTCAGACCGGAGTAATCCAGGTCGGTTTCTATCTATGAGCACACTCCTCCTAGTACGAAAGGACCGGAGAAGTGGGGTCAATACCAAAAGCACACCCCCCCCCCTCTAAGCAATGAACCCAACTCAACTGCCAAGAGGCCCCAACACCCCCCCCCCCAACCCCTAGAAAAGGGCACAGCTAGCGTGGCAGAGCTTGGCAAATGCAAAAGGCTTAAGCCCTTTATCCAGAGGTTCAAATCCTCTCCCTAGCTATTACCATGGCCTCTCCAACCCTGATAAGCCTATTAATCATATCCCTATCTTACGTACTCCCCATCCTAGTCGCTGTAGCCTTCTTAACACTAGTAGAACGAAAAATCCTAAGCTACATACAAACTCGAAAGGGCCCAAACATCGTGGGCCCTTTTGGTCTACTTCAACCCATCGCAGACGGGGTGAAACTCTTCATCAAAGAGCCCATTCGCCCATCCACCTCCTCTCCCTTCCTCTTCATCTCTACCCCCATCCTAGCCCTACTCTTGGCCCTCACCATTTGAATCCCCCTCCCCCTACCATTCCCCATAGCCGACATAAACCTAGGACTACTATTCCTCCTAGCAATGTCTAGCCTCACCGTCTACTCCCTTCTATGATCAGGATGAGCATCTAACTCAAAATATGCCCTAATTGGCGCCCTCCGGGCAGTTGCCCAAACAATCTCTTATGAGGTCACCTTAGCCATCATCCTTCTATCAACAGTGATCCTATGTGGCGGCTATACCCTGTCCACCCTGGCCACCACCCAAGAACCAATCTACCTTGTTTTCTCCTCATGACCCCTCGCAATAATATGATTCATCTCCACCCTTGCCGAAACCAACCGAGCCCCATTCGACCTCACAGAAGGTGAATCCGAACTAGTATCAGGATTCAACGTCGAATACGCCGCAGGGCCATTCGCCCTCTTCTTCCTGGCCGAATACGCCAACATTATACTCATAAACACCCTAACCACCATTCTATTCCTCAACCCAAGCACACTAAACCTCCCCCACAACCTATTCCCCATTGCATTGGCCACAAAAACCCTCCTCCTCTCATCCATTTTCCTGTGAGTCCGAGCCTCCTACCCACGATTCCGCTATGACCAACTAATACACCTCCTATGAAAAAACTTCTTACCCCTGACACTAGCCCTATGCCTCTGACACACCAGCATACCAATTAGCTATGCCGGCCTACCCCCCATCTAAGGAAATGTGCCTGAACTCAAAGGATCACTGTGATAAAGTGAACATAGAGGTATAACAGCCCTCTCATTTCCTCCGCCTATAGAAAAGTAGGAGTCGAACCTACGCAGAAGAGATCAAAACTCTTCATACTTCCCCTATATTATTTTCTAGTAGAGTCAGCTAATCAAGCTATCGGGCCCATACCCCGAAAATGATGGTTCAATCCCCTCCCCTACTAATGAACCCCCATGCAAAGCTAATTATCACCCTTAGCCTAATTGCAGGAACCACTATTACAATCTCCAGCAACCACTGAATCATGGCCTGAACAGGCCTGGAAATTAACACCCTGGCCATTATCCCCCTCATCTCAAAATCTCACCACCCACGAGCAATTGAAGCCTCAATCAAATACTTCCTCACCCAATCAACTGCATCCGCCCTAATCCTATTCTCAAGCATAATCAACGCCTGGTCCACCGGCCAATGAGACATCACGCAGCTTAATGACCCAGTATCTTGCCTCATGTTAACAATGGCCATCTCAATCAAACTCGGATTGGCCCCATTCCACTTTTGATTCCCAGAAGTACTCCAAGGATCCTCCCTCACCACTGCCCTCCTACTCTCAACCCTCCTAAAACTACCCCCAACAGCTCTATTATTGCTCACATCACAATCCCTCAGCCCCTCCCTCCTTGCCCTCCTAGCAATCACCTCGACAATATTAGGGGGCTGAATGGGTTTAAACCAGACACAAACACGAAAGATCATGGCCTTCTCATCCATCTCCCACTTGGGCTGAATAACAATGATCATCATTTACAATCCTAAACTCGCCTTACTTTCTTTCATCACCTACACAGTACTCACATCAGCTGTATTCTTAGCCCTGGATCAATCCAAAATCCTCAAAATATCAACCATACTCATCTCATGAACAAAAGCCCCCATAATAAACGCTACCCTGATACTCACACTCCTATCACTAGCTGGCCTCCCACCCCTTACCGGCTTCCTGCCAAAATGACTTATCATTCAAGAACTCACCAAACAAGAAATAACCCCCACAGCTACAATCATCGCCCTGCTCTCCCTCCTGGGATTATTTTTCTACCTACGCCTTGCATACCACTCAACAATCACACTCCCCCCCAACTCCTCCAACCACATAAAACTGTGATACGCACATAAAACACCAAGCCCCCTCACCGCTATTCTAGCTTCTCTATCAGCCCTCTTACTGCCCCTATCCCCCCTAATCATCACCATAACATAGAAACTTAGGATTAACCTGCCGCCCAAACCAAAGGCCTTCAAAGCCTTAAATAAGAGTTAAACTCTCTTAGTTTCTGCCCCTACTAAGACCAACAGGACATTAACCTGTATCTCCTGAATGCAAATCAGACGCTTTAATTAAACTAAGGCCTTGTGCCTAGGCAGATGGGTCTCGATCCCATTAAGCCCTAGTTAACAGCTAGGTGCCTTACCCTTCGGCCTCTGCCTACACAGACCCCGGCACACCTTTAATGTGCATCAATGAGTTTGCAACTCACCGTGAATTTCACTACGGAGTCGATAAGAAGAGGAATTAAACCTCTGTAAAAAGGACTACAGCCTAACGCTTTAACACTCAGCCATCTTACCTGTGACCTTCATCAACCGATGATTATTTTCAACCAACCATAAAGACATTGGCACTCTCTACTTGATCTTTGGCACATGGGCGGGCATAGTCGGCACAGCACTCAGCCTTCTAATTCGTGCTGAGCTGGGTCAACCAGGCACCCTCCTTGGAGACGATCAAATCTACAATGTAATCGTTACAGCCCATGCCTTCGTCATAATCTTCTTTATAGTCATACCTATTATGATCGGGGGCTTTGGGAACTGACTAGTGCCACTCATAATCGGCGCACCAGATATGGCCTTCCCTCGCATGAATAACATAAGTTTCTGACTCCTCCCCCCATCCTTCTTGCTCCTCCTTGCCTCCTCTACAGTAGAAGCCGGGGCTGGTACAGGATGAACCGTCTACCCCCCTCTGGCCAGCAACCTCGCCCACGCCGGAGCATCCGTAGACCTAGCCATCTTCTCCCTTCACCTAGCCGGCGTATCATCAATTTTAGGTGCCATTAACTTTATTACTACCATCATTAACATAAAACCACCAGCCCTATCACAATACCAAACACCCTTATTCGTTTGATCCGTTCTTATCACCGCTATTCTCCTGCTACTCTCCCTACCAGTTCTCGCTGCTGGCATCACCATGTTACTAACTGATCGAAACCTAAACACCACCTTCTTTGACCCAGCAGGCGGAGGGGACCCAATCCTGTACCAACATCTATTCTGATTCTTCGGCCATCCTGAAGTCTACATCCTCATTCTCCCAGGGTTTGGAATTATTTCACACGTAGTTGCCTTCTACGCGGGTAAAAAAGAACCTTTCGGGTACATAGGGATGGTATGGGCGATACTTTCAATCGGATTCCTAGGCTTCATTGTATGGGCCCACCACATGTTCACTGTTGGAATGGACGTCGATACTCGAGCCTACTTCACATCAGCTACCATAATCATCGCCATCCCAACCGGCATTAAAGTCTTCAGCTGACTTGCCACCCTGCACGGAGGAACAATCAAATGGGACCCCCCTATGCTATGGGCCCTGGGGTTTATTTTCCTCTTCACTATTGGCGGGCTAACAGGCATTGTCCTTGCCAACTCTTCCCTAGACATCGCTCTTCACGACACTTACTACGTAGTTGCCCACTTCCACTATGTCCTCTCAATAGGAGCAGTCTTCGCCATCCTAGCAGGATTCACCCACTGATTCCCCCTCCTCACAGGATTCACCCTGCACCCCACATGAACCAAAGCACACTTTGGGGTAATATTTGTAGGGGTCAACCTAACCTTCTTCCCACAACACTTCCTAGGACTAGCCGGCATGCCCCGACGCTACTCAGACTACCCAGACGCATATGCCCTATGAAATACTCTATCCTCAATCGGCTCCTTAATTTCAATAACAGCCGTAATCATGCTTATATTTATCGTTTGAGAAGCCTTCTCAGCTAAACGAAAAGTACTACAGCCAGAACTAATTGCCACCAATATCGAATGGATCCACGGCTGCCCTCTCCCCCTACCACACCTTCGAGGAACCAACCTTTGTCCAAGTGCAAGAAAGGAAGGAATCGAACCCTCACATGCTGGTTTCAAGCCAACCGCATCAAACCAATTAGTGCTTCTTTCTTATGAGACGTTAGTAAACCAATTACATAGCCTTGTCAGGACTAAATTATAGGTGAAAACCCTATACATCTCTTATGGCAAACCACTCTCAACTAGGATTCCAAGACGCCTCATCCCCCATCATAGAAGAACTCGTTGAATTCCACGACCACGCCCTAATAGTGGCCCTAGCAATCTGCAGCCTAGTATTGTACCTCTTAACGCTCATGCTCTTAGAAAAATTATCCTCTAATACCGTCGACGCCCAAGAAGTCGAACTAATCTGAACCATCCTCCCTGCCGTTGTCCTCGTCTTACTCGCCCTCCCCTCCCTGCAAATCCTCTATATGATGGACGAGATTGACGAACCCGACCTTACACTAAAAGCCATTGGTCACCAATGATATTGAACCTATGAATATACTGACTTTAAAGATCTCTCATTCGACTCCTACATAATCCCAACAACAGACCTCCCCCAGGGCTACTTCCGCCTCCTAGAAGTTGACCATCGCGTCGTAATCCCCATAGAATCCCCCATCCGAATCATCATCACCGCTGATGATGTCCTCCACTCCTGAGCCATCCCAACCCTAGGGGTTAAAACAGACGCCATCCCCGGACGACTTAACCAAACCTCCTTCATCACTGCCCGGCCCGGAGTGTTCTACGGCCAATGTTCAGAAATCTGCGGAGCCAACCATAGCTTCATACCCATCGTAGTAGAATCCACCCCCCTTAAGCACTTCGAAATCTGATCCTCACTTCTATCATCCTAACCATTAAGAAGCTATGCACCCAGCACTAGCCTTTTAAGCTAGAGAAAGAGGAAAGCTCCTCCTTAATGATATGCCCCAACTAAACCCAAACCCATGATTTACCATTATACTCTTAACCTGATTCGCCTTCTCCCTACTAATTCAACCCAAACTTTTATCCTTCACCCCTACAAACCCCCCCTCAAATAAAACCTTACCAACAAAACCCACCCCTTGAACCTGACCATGAACTTAAGCTTCTTCGACCAATTCTCAAGCCCATACCTCATGGGCATCCCCCTAATCCCCCTATCCCTGCTCTTCCCTGCCCTCCTACTACCATCACCCGGACGCCGATGAATTAGCAACCGTCTATCCACCCTCCAACTTTGATTAACTCACCTTATCACAAAACAACTAATAAGCCCCCTGAATAAAGCCGGTCATAAATGAGCCCTCCTATTAACCTCACTTATATTCTTCCTCTTATCAATCAACCTCTTAGGCCTCCTCCCCTATACCTTCACCCCAACTACCCAACTATCCATAAACATAGCCTTAGCTTTCCCACTTTGACTGGCTACACTCCTCGTAGGCCTACGAAACCAGCCCTCCACCTCTCTAGGCCACCTACTCCCTGAAGGGACCCCAACCCCCCTAATCCCAGCACTTATCCTTATCGAAACAACCAGCCTACTCATCCGACCCCTAGCCCTAGGAGTGCGTCTAACCGCCAACCTCACAGCCGGCCACCTACTTATCCAACTCATCTCTACAGCTACAATCACCCTCCTCCCAATAATACCACCCATCTCAATCTTAACAGCACTTATCCTATTTCTACTAACTATCTTAGAAGTGGCAGTCGCCATAATCCAAGCTTACGTATTCGTACTCCTCCTGACCCTCTACTTACAAGAAAATATCTAATGGCACACCAAGCACACTCTTATCACATAGTCGACCCAAGCCCATGGCCCATCTTCGGCGCAGCCGCAGCACTCCTAACCACCTCAGGCTTAATCATATGATTCCACTACAACTCCTCCACTCTACTGGCAATAGGCCTCCTCTCAATACTCCTAATCATATTCCAATGATGACGAGACATTGTTCGAGAGAGCACCTTCCAGGGCCACCACACCCCCACCGTACAAAAAGGCCTTCGATACGGGATAATCCTCTTTATTACATCAGAAGCCTTCTTCTTCTTAGGATTCTTTTGAGCCTTCTTCCACTCTAGCTTAGCCCCAACACCAGAACTTGGAGGACAATGACCCCCCACAGGAATCAAGCCCCTGAACCCCCTGGAAGTACCACTCCTAAACACAGCAATCTTACTAGCCTCTGGCGTCACCGTAACATGAGCCCACCACAGCATCACAGAGCGCAACCGTAAACAAGCCATCCACGCACTCACCTTGACCATCCTCCTAGGATTTTACTTCACCGCCCTTCAAGCAATAGAATACTACGAAACATCCTTCTCAATCGCAGATAGCGTATACGGCTCCACCTTCTTCGTTGCCACAGGATTCCACGGCCTACACGTAATCATCGGCTCATTATTCTTATCAACCTGCCTCCTCCGACTAGCTAAATTCCACTTCACATCTAGCCACCACTTCGGATTCGAAGCAGCAGCTTGATATTGACACTTCGTAGACATCATTTGACTATTCCTCTACATAACTATTTACTGATGAGGATCCTGCTCTTCTAGTATAACCATTACAATTGACTTCCAATCTCTAAAGTCCGGCCCACGATCCGGAGAAGAGCAATGAATACCCTCACATTCACATTGTCCCTCACCCTCACCCTTAGCACTGCATTAACCCTCCTAAACTTCTGATTAGCCCAAATAAACCCAGACTCAGAAAAATTATCACCGTACGAGTGCGGATTCGACCCCCTGGGATCAGCTCGACTCCCCTTCTCAGTTCGATTCTTCCTCAGTAGCCATCCTGTTCCTGCTGTTCGACCTAGAAATCGCCCTACTCCTACCCCTCCCATGAGCCACCCAACTCCAGTCCCCCACCACAACCCTCACTTGAACCACTACCATCATCACACTCCTTACACTAGGCCTAATCTATGAATGAATACAGGGCGGCCTAGAATGAGCAGAGTAACAGGAAGTTAGTCTAATCAAGACAGCTGGTTTCGACCCAGCAAATTATAGCCCCACCTATAACTTCCTCATGTCACCCCTACACTTTAGCTTCTACGCCGCATTCGCCCTTAGCAGCCTCGGACTAGCATTCCACCGAACCCACCTCATCTCCGCCCTCCTCTGCCTAGAAAGCATGATACTATCCATATTCATCCCCCTCTCTCTATGATCAGTCGAGAACTCAACCCCATCCTTCACCTTAACCCCCATCCTCATACTAGCCTTCTCGGCCTGCGAAGCTGGAACTGGACTAGCCATACTAGTTGCATCCACACGAACACACGGCTCCGACCACCTGCACACCCTAAACCTCCTACAATGTTAAAAATCATCCTCCCAACAGCCATACTCCTCCCCACAGCCCTTTTATCCCCACCCAAGACCCTATGAACTAACACCACAACATACAGTCTCTTGATCGCCACCATCAGCCTTCAATGACTCACCCCATCTTACTACCCTGCAAAAAGCCTAACACCTTGAACAAACATCGACCAAATCTCAACCCCGCTGTTGGCCCTCTCCTGCTGATTTCTCCCCCTCATAATCCTAGCAAGCCAAGGGCACTTACAACACGAACCCAATGCACGAAAGCGAATATTTATTTCAGCCTTAATTATCATTCAACCTTTCATCATCCTAGCATTCTCAGCCACAGAGCTTGTTCTATTCTATATCGCATTTGAAGCTACCCTAATCCCAACCCTAATCCTCATCACACGATGGGGAAACCAACCAGAACGACTTAGCGCTGGCATCTACCTGCTATTCTACACCCTAATCAGCTCGCTACCTCTATTAATCGCCATCCTATACCTCCACTCAAAAATTGGGACCCTGCACCTGCCAGTCCTCAAACTAACCCCACCAGACCCCCTAACCCAATGATCAGGCCTGGCATTTAACCTGGCCCTCCTAGTAGCGTTCATAGTTAAAGCCCCACTATATGGTCTCCACCTATGACTCCCCAAAGCCCACGTAGAGGCACCCATTGCTGGGTCCATACTCCTTGCAGCCCTCTTACTTAAGCTGGGTGGATACGGAATTATACGAATGACACTCCTCATGGGACCACCACCCTCACACCTCTGCTATCCATTTCTCACTTTAGCCCTATGGGGGGCCCTAATAACCAGCTCCATTTGCCTACGCCAAACAGACCTAAAATCCCTAATCGCCTACTCATCCGTAAGCCACATGGGCCTAGTAATCGCCGCAAGCATAATCCAAACTCACTGATCATTCCATGGAGCAATAATTCTTATAATCTCACACGGACTTACATCCTCCCTACTATTCTGCCTGGCTAACACAAACTACGAACGCACACACAGCCGCATCCTCATACTCACACGAGGCCTGCAACCTCTCCTCCCACTCATATCCACATGATGATTACTAGCAAACCTAACCAATATGGCACTCCCCCCAACCACTAACCTAATAGCCGAACTAATAATCATAACATCCCTCTTTAACTGGTCCTCCCCTACCATCATCCTAACTGGAACTGCAACACTACTAACAGTATCCTACACCCTCTACATACTCCTGTCCACCCAACGAGGGATCCTCCCAACCCACATCACATCTATCCAAAACTCAAACACACGAGAACACCTCCTCATGACCCTCCACATTGCCCCCCTACTAGCCCTCATCCTTAAACCAGAACTAATCTCCGGAGCCCCCTTATGCTAACATAGTTTAACCCAAACATTAGATTGTGATTCTAAAAATAGGAGTTCAAACCTCCTTATTGGCCGAGGGGGGAAAACCAAATCAGCAAGAACTGCTAACTCCTGCATCCGAGCTTCAAACCTCGGCCCCCTTAACTTTTAAAGGATAAAAGTAATCCACTGGTCTTAGGAGCCACTCATCTTGGTGCAACTCCAAGTAAAAGTAATGGAAACAGCCCTACTCCTAAACTCCCTAACACCCCTAACACTCATAATTCTCCTCACCCCGATCACTCTCTCCCCTCTACTTAAGCTCAAAACCACCCCCCTAACCATCTCCAAAACCATCAAAGCCGCCTTCCTAATTAGCCTCATCCCAACAGCCGCCTTCACCCACTCAGGAATAGAAGCCCTCACAACCTACTGAGAATGACAACTCACCCCCAACTTCAAAATCCCATTAACCCTTAAAATAGATTCATATTCCATAATATTCTTCCCCATTGCACTATTTGTGTCCTGATCCATCCTAGAATTCGCAACGTGGTACATAGCCTCAGAACCCCTTATCACAAAATTCTCCACCTACCTATTAGCATTCCTCATTGCCATATTAACACTGACCATCGCAAACAACATATTCCTCCTGTTTGTTGGATGAGAGGGAGTAGGAGTCATATCATTCCTCCTCATCGGCTGATGACAAGGACGAGCTGAGGCAAATACAGCCGCCCTTCAAGCCATAATCTACAATCGAATCGGAGACATTGGCCTCATCCTTAGCATAGCATGACTGGCCTCCTCACTAAACTCATGAGAACTTCAACAGGCCATCAACCCACACCAAACACCTCTCCTCCCCCTCCTAGGCCTCATCCTCGCCGCCACGGGCAAATCAGCCCAATTCGGCCTACACCCCTGACTCCCAGCAGCGATAGAGGGCCCAACACCAGTCTCCGCACTACTCCACTCCAGTACAATAGTAGTAGCAGGAATCTTCCTCCTCATCCGCATGCACCCACTCTTGGCCTCTAATAAAGCAGCCCTAACCACATGCCTTTGTCTCGGTGCCCTATCCACACTCTTTGCCGCCACATGCGCCCTCACCCAAAATGATATCAAAAAAATTATTGCCTTCTCCACCTCAAGCCAACTAGGCCTCATAATAGTCACAATCGGACTTGACCTTCCCCAACTAGCCTTCCTCCACATCTCCACCCATGCCTTCTTCAAGGCCATACTATTCCTCTGCTCGGGCCTAATCATCCACAGCCTAAACGGAGAACAAGACATCCGCAAAATAGGCCACCTACAAAAAACCCTCCCTATAACTACTTCATGCCTCACCATCGGCAACCTCGCTCTAATCGGAACTCCCTTCCTAGCTGGCTTCTACTCTAAAGACCTCATTATCGAAAGCCTAAACACCTCATACACTAACACCTGAGCCCTAACACTCACACTACTCGCCACATCCTTCACCGCAACCTACAGCCTACGCATAACAATCCTAGTCCAAACAGGATTTAATCGCACCCCGCCAATTACACCGATCAACGAAACCACCCCATCAGCCATTTTCCCAATCATCCGACTAGCCCTAGGCAGCATTATAGCGGGCCTCCTAATTTCCTCCATCATGCTACCAACGAAAACACCCCCAATAACCATGCCAACCATCACAAAAACTGCCGCCATTATTGTCACCGTCCTAGGACTCACCCTAGCCCTTGAGCTATCCAACACTCCTCCCCTCCCCAAACAAAACCCCCTTACGAACTTCTCCCTCTCACTGGGCTACTTCAATCACCTCACACATCGACTTAACCCCCTCATTCCCCTCCACGCAGGCCAAAAAATCGCCTCCCACCTGATTGATATGGCATGATATAAAAAAATGGGCCCTGAGGGCCTTGCAAACCTACACCTAACAATGGCCAAACTCTCCACCTCTCTCCACACGGGCATAATCAAAACATACCTAGGATCATTCGCCCTCACAATCATAACAATTATCCTAATTCTCCCAAACAACTAATGGCCCCCAACATTCGAAAATCCCACCCACTTATAAAAATCATTAACAACTCCCTAATTGACCTCCCAACCCCATCCAACATTTCCGCCTGATGAAACTTCGGCTCCCTACTAGCAGTCTGCCTGGCTACCCAAATCATTACAGGACTCCTCCTGGCTGCGCACTACACCGCAGACACCACCCTAGCTTTCTCCTCAGTCGCACATACATGTCGAAACGTACAGTATGGGTGACTAATTCGCAACCTACACGCAAACGGCGCCTCATTCTTCTTCATCTGTATCTACTTACACATCGGACGGGGCATCTACTACGGCTCCTATCTCTACAAAGAGACTTGAAACACAGGGGTCATCCTCCTCCTAACACTCATAGCCACCGCCTTCGTAGGCTACGTCCTCCCATGGGGGCAAATATCCTTCTGAGGGGCTACTGTCATCACCAACCTATTCTCAGCCGTCCCGTACATCGGACAGACCTTAGTGGAGTGGGCCTGAGGGGGATTTTCAGTGGACAACCCAACCCTCACCCGATTTTTCGCCCTCCACTTCCTCCTGCCCTTCATCATCGCAGGAATTACCATCATTCACCTCGCCTTCTTACACGAATCAGGCTCAAATAACCCCCTTGGGATCTCCTCAAACTCTGACAAGATCCCCTTCCACCCGTACTACTCCCTCAAGGACATCCTGGGACTAGCACTCATAATCACCCCCCTACTCACACTAGCCCTATTCTCCCCCAACCTTTTGGGCGACCCAGAAAACTTTACTCCAGCCAACCCCCTAACAACACCCCCGCACATCAAGCCAGAATGATATTTCCTATTTGCCTATGCTATCCTACGCTCCATCCCGAACAAACTCGGAGGTGTTCTCGCACTAGCAGCTTCCGTGTTTATCCTCTTTCTAATTCCACTCCTCCATAAATCCAAACAACGAACCATAACATTCCGTCCCTTATCCCAATTACTATTCTGACTTCTAGCAGCCAACCTCTTCATTCTCACCTGAATTGGCAGCCAGCCAGTAGAACACCCCTTCATCATCATTGGCCAACTAGCATCCCTCTCTTACTTTACCACCCTCCTAATCCTCTTCCCCATTGTCGGAACTTTAGAAAACAAAATACTTAAACTCTAATACTCTAATAGTTTATAAAAAACATTGGTCTTGTAAACCAAAGACTGAAGACCTTCCCCTTCTTAGAGTGAACTCAGAAAAAAAGGACTTAAACCTCTCTCTCCAGCTCCCAAAGCTGGTGTTTTCAAATAAACTACTTTCTGACTCCCCTAGACAGCCCGAATAGCCCCCCGAGACAACCCTCGAACAAGCTCCAACACAACGAACAAAACTAACAACAAACCTCACCCAGCAATCAAAAACAACCCAACCCCATATGAGTAAAACATCGCAACCCCACTAAAATCTAACCGTACCAAGGACACCCCACCACCATCAACAGTCACCACCCCTTCCTTGCAAAACTCAACACCACCGCCCAACACCACCCCCAAAACAACTACCAAAACCAACCCCAACCCATACCCCACTACCCCCCAATCCCCCCATGCCTCTGGATAGGGGTCAGCTGCCAAAGACACTGAATAAACAAAAACTACTAACATACCCCCCAAATAAATCATAAACAACGCCAAAGAAACAAAAGAAACACCCAAACTCATCAATCACCCACACCCTACCACAGACCCCAACACCAACCCCACCACCCCATAATAGGGAGAAGGGTTAGACGCCACAGCCAAAGCCCCCAACACAAAACTCACCCCAAGAAAAATCACAAAATAGGTCATATATTCCCGCTTGGTTTCACCCCAAGGACTACGGCTTGAAAAGCCATTGTTGTTCTCAACTACAGGAACAACCCATTTTTAATACAACTCCCCTATTGAATGTACCCCCCCCTTCCCCCCCAGGGGGGTATTTTCTATGTACGTCGTGCATATTTTTATATGCCCCATACATTATGGTCACAGTAATACAATCTATATACGTTCTAAGCCCATTATATGTAGACGGACATCCACCTTTAATCCCCATTTATCCCAATGTACAATCTAGTGCATGTTCTAGGACCCATCTAGCTAACCACCATGTCCTTTGTCCCTCCCCCCCCAAGAGACACTAACTATGAATGCTTACCGGACATAATCTTGCATATTCATGTAGCCTCCACATCTGGTTATGCTAGACGTACCAGATGGATTTATTGATCGTACCCCTCACGAGAGATCAGCAACCCCTGCTCGTAATGTTTATCATGACTAGCTTCAGGCCCATTCTTTCCCCCTACACCCCTCGCCCCTCTTGCTCTTTTGCGCCTCTGGTTCCTCGGTCAGGGCCATCACCCGCTTTACTCCTGATTTCCTCACTTTTCACGAAGTCATCTGTGGATGGTTTTCCCCTCTTTAGTCCGTGATCGCGGCATCTTATCTCATCTTTTGCTGTTGGTTCCTCTTTTTTCGGGGCTTCTTCACAGGTTGCCCTTCACAGTGCCGTCGCCAGAGTCCTACTCAAGTGAAGCCTGGACTACACCTGCCTTCCGTCCTGTTCTAGACCTCTCGTGTCCCTCAATGATACGGTTTGCGTGTATTTGGTATCACCTTGACACTGATGCACTTTGGATCGCATTTGGTTATGGTTCCTCCCCCCCCGACAACATGGTGCTATTTAGTGAATGCTTGCCGGACATATTTTTACGAATTTTCAACTCCTCTATTTTCTCAACAAAACTAGAAGATTTCCCACATTTTTATCTTCATTTTTTATTTAATTTTTAAAACGTTTTTAAAACGTTTTTTAAAATTAATTTACGTTTAAACAATTCTCTTTAAACACCACAAACCCTTTTTTTCAATCCGTCTTTGACAGAGTACGCATACACCATCCTATAAAACATTCTTTTTTATTAATAAAACTCCAGTACCAAACACACCACGAAACAAAAATCATTTCCGCACAAAACCATTGAAATCAGACTTTATTTATATTGTCAAACCATGCTCACTCCAATTGCCCTAGATTCGCCCTCGTAGCTTAATCCATCAAAGCATGGTACTGAAGATGCCAAGACGGTACCCAATACCCGAGAGCAAAAGACTTAGTCCTAACCTTACTATTGGTTTCTGCTAGACATATACATGCAAGTATCTGCGCCCCAGTGAAAATACCCTCAAACCTTTCACCCACAAGCAAGAGGAGTAGGTATCAGGCACACCCAAGTATGTAGCCCAAAACACCTTGCCCTGCCACACCCCCACGGGTACTCAGCAGTAATTAACATTAAGCAATAAGTGTAAACTTGACTTAGCCATAGCAGCCCACAGGGCTGGTAAATCTTGTGCCAGCCACCGCGGTCATACAAGAAGCCCGAATCAATAGTCACCGGCGTAAAGAGTGGCCATACGTTATCCCCACCAATTAAGATTAAAATGCAACTAAGCTGTCATAAGCCCAAGATCCACCAAAACCCAACACAACATCTTAAACCTAACGACTAACTTAAACCCACGAAAGCTAGGACACAAACTGGGATTAGATACCCCACTATGCCTAGCCCTAAATCTAGATACCTTTTCCCCACCAACGTATCCGCCCGAGAATTACGAGCACAAACGCTTAAAACTCTAAGGACTTGGCGGTGCCCCAAACCCACCTAGAGGAGCCTGTTCTGTAACCGATAATCCACGATCCACCCGACCACCTCTTGCCAACACAGCCTACATACCGCCGTCGCCAGCCCACCTCCAATGAAAGAACAACAGTGCGCTCAATAGCCCCCGCTAATAAGACAGGTCAAGGTATAGCCCATGAGGTGGAAGAAATGGGCTACATTCTCTACTATAGAGCACCAACGAAAAAGGACATGAAAACCGTCCTTGGAAGGAGGATTTAGCAGTAAAGTGAGACCATCTTCCCCACTAAAGCCCACTTTAAGCCGGCTCTGGGGTACGTACATACCGCCCGTCACCCTCTTCACAAGCCTCTCCCCACCCATAAATAATAAGCCCCCCGCACAAGCTAACAGACGAGGTAAGTCGTAACAAGGTAAGTGTACCGGAAGGTGCACTTAGATTATCCAAGGCGTAGCTATAAACCCAAAGCATTCAGCTTACACCTGAAAGATATCTCCAGACGAGATCGCCTTGATTGCCCACTCTAGCCCAACCAATCCCACCTCAAAAGCAATAACAAACCTCGCTTCCAACTAAACCAAAACATTCTAACTTTGCCCTAGTATAGGCGATAGAAAGGGAAACTCAGGCGCAATAGAGACCGTACCGCAAGGGAAAGATGAAATAATAATGAAACCTTTAAAGCAAAAAAAAGCAAAGACCAACCCTTGTACCTCTTGCATCATGATTTAGCAAGAACAATCAGGCAAAGCGAACTAAAGTTTGACCCCCCGAAACCCAAGCGAGCTACTTTTAAGCAGCTAAAATCTGAGCAAACCCGTCTCTGTCGCAAAAGAGTGGGAAGACTTATTAGTAGAGGTGAAAAGCCAATCGAGCTGGGTGATAGCTGGTTACCTGCTAAACGAATCTTAGTTCCCCCTTAACCCTCCTTCAAGGAAACCCTAACCTTTAACCCAATTTAAGATGGGGTTAAGAGCAATTCGAAGGAGGTACAGCTCCTTCGAAAAAGAAAACAACCTCTCCTAGCGGATTAGCACCTTACCCTCACCACACTGTGGGCCTTAAAGCAGCCATCAACGAAAGAGTGCGTCAAAGCTCGTACAATTAAAAATCCTAAAACCCACTCGACTCCCTTACCCCAAGCAGGTTAATCTATGACTATAGAAGAATTAATGCTAAAATAAGTAACTTGGAACCCTCCTCTACAGCGCAAACTTACATTTACAAATTATTAACAGACCCAACCTTATATCACCAACCACAACAAGACCACATATTACCTTAACCTGTTAGACCAACTCAGGGGCGCCTACATTAGACGATTAAAACTTACAGAAGGAACTCGGCAAACCTAAAGACCCGACTGTTTCCCAAAAACATAGCCTTTAGCAACCAACAAGTATTAAAGGTGACGCCTGCCCAGTGACCACGACGTTCAACGGCCGCGGTATCCTAACCGTGCAAAGGTAGCGCAATCAATTGTCCCATAAATCGGGACTTGTATGAATGGCTAAACGAGGTCTTAACTGTCTCCTGTAAGCAATCAGTGAAATTGGTATTCCCGTGCAAAAACGAGAATGAGAACATAAGACGAGAAGACCCTGTGGAACTTTAAAATCACCGACCACCCTAACACCAACATCAACCTACACAGGCCCACCACCACAAAACACTTGGTCGGCATTTTTCGGTTGGGGCGACCTTGGAGAAAAACAAACCCTCCAAACCTTCCAGACCACCACTCTTCACCTAGACCTACCCATCAAAGTACTAATAGTAACTTAGACCCAATATAATTGATCAATGGACCAAGCTACCCCAGGGATAACAGCGCAATCTCCTCCAAGAGCCCATATCGACAAGGAGGTTTACGACCTCGATGTTGGATCAGGACAACCTAATGGTGCAGCCGCTATTAAGGGTTCGTTTGTTCAACGATTAATAGTCCTACGTGATCTGAGTTCAGACCGGAGTAATCCAGGTCGGTTTCTATCTATGAGCACACTCCTCCTAGTACGAAAGGACCGGAGAAGTGGGGTCAATACCAAAAGCACACCCCCCCCCCTCTAAGCAATGAACCCAACTCAACTGCCAAGAGGCCCCAACACCCCCCCCCCCCCAACCCCTAGAAAAGGGCACAGCTAGCGTGGCAGAGCTTGGCAAATGCAAAAGGCTTAAGCCCTTTATCCAGAGGTTCAAATCCTCTCCCTAGCTATTACCATGGCCTCTCCAACCCTGATAAGCCTATTAATCATATCCCTATCTTACGTACTCCCCATCCTAGTCGCTGTAGCCTTCTTAACACTAGTAGAACGAAAAATCCTAAGCTACATACAAACTCGAAAGGGCCCAAACATCGTGGGCCCTTTTGGTCTACTTCAACCCATCGCAGACGGGGTGAAACTCTTCATCAAAGAGCCCATTCGCCCATCCACCTCCTCTCCCTTCCTCTTCATCTCTACCCCCATCCTAGCCCTACTCTTGGCCCTCACCATTTGAATCCCCCTCCCCCTACCATTCCCCATAGCCGACATAAACCTAGGACTACTATTCCTCCTAGCAATGTCTAGCCTCACCGTCTACTCCCTTCTATGATCAGGATGAGCATCTAACTCAAAATATGCCCTAATTGGCGCCCTCCGGGCAGTTGCCCAAACAATCTCTTATGAGGTCACCTTAGCCATCATCCTTCTATCAACAGTGATCCTATGTGGCGGCTATACCCTGTCCACCCTGGCCACCACCCAAGAACCAATCTACCTTGTTTTCTCCTCATGACCCCTCGCAATAATATGATTCATCTCCACCCTTGCCGAAACCAACCGAGCCCCATTCGACCTCACAGAAGGTGAATCCGAACTAGTATCAGGATTCAACGTCGAATACGCCGCAGGGCCATTCGCCCTCTTCTTCCTGGCCGAATACGCCAACATTATACTCATAAACACCCTAACCACCATTCTATTCCTCAACCCAAGCACACTAAACCTCCCCCACAACCTATTCCCCATTGCATTGGCCACAAAAACCCTCCTCCTCTCATCCATTTTCCTGTGAGTCCGAGCCTCCTACCCACGATTCCGCTATGACCAACTAATACACCTCCTATGAAAAAACTTCTTACCCCTGACACTAGCCCTATGCCTCTGACACACCAGCATACCAATTAGCTATGCCGGCCTACCCCCCATCTAAGGAAATGTGCCTGAACTCAAAGGATCACTGTGATAAAGTGAACATAGAGGTATAACAGCCCTCTCATTTCCTCCGCCTATAGAAAAGTAGGAGTCGAACCTACGCAGAAGAGATCAAAACTCTTCATACTTCCCCTATATTATTTTCTAGTAGAGTCAGCTAATCAAGCTATCGGGCCCATACCCCGAAAATGATGGTTCAATCCCCTCCCCTACTAATGAACCCCCATGCAAAGCTAATTATCACCCTTAGCCTAATTGCAGGAACCACTATTACAATCTCCAGCAACCACTGAATCATGGCCTGAACAGGCCTGGAAATTAACACCCTGGCCATTATCCCCCTCATCTCAAAATCTCACCACCCACGAGCAATTGAAGCCTCAATCAAATACTTCCTCACCCAATCAACTGCATCCGCCCTAATCCTATTCTCAAGCATAATCAACGCCTGGTCCACCGGCCAATGAGACATCACGCAGCTTAATGACCCAGTATCTTGCCTCATGTTAACAATGGCCATCTCAATCAAACTCGGATTGGCCCCATTCCACTTTTGATTCCCAGAAGTACTCCAAGGATCCTCCCTCACCACTGCCCTCCTACTCTCAACCCTCCTAAAACTACCCCCAACAGCTCTATTATTGCTCACATCACAATCCCTCAGCCCCTCCCTCCTTGCCCTCCTAGCAATCACCTCGACAATATTAGGGGGCTGAATGGGTTTAAACCAGACACAAACACGAAAGATCATGGCCTTCTCATCCATCTCCCACTTGGGCTGAATAACAATGATCATCATTTACAATCCTAAACTCGCCTTACTTTCTTTCATCACCTACACAGTACTCACATCAGCTGTATTCTTAGCCCTGGATCAATCCAAAATCCTCAAAATATCAACCATACTCATCTCATGAACAAAAGCCCCCCATAATAAACGCTACCCTGATACTCACACTCCTATCACTAGCTGGCCTCCCACCCCTTACCGGCTTCCTGCCAAAATGACTTATCATTCAAGAACTCACCAAACAAGAAATAACCCCCACAGCTACAATCATCGCCCTGCTCTCCCTCCTGGGATTATTTTTCTACCTACGCCTTGCATACCACTCAACAATCACACTCCCCCCCAACTCCTCCAACCACATAAAACTGTGATACGCACATAAAACACCAAGCCCCCTCACCGCTATTCTAGCTTCTCTATCAGCCCTCTTACTGCCCCTATCCCCCCTAATCATCACCATAACATAGAAACTTAGGATTAACCTGCCGCCCAAACCAAAGGCCTTCAAAGCCTTAAATAAGAGTTAAACTCTCTTAGTTTCTGCCCCTACTAAGACCAACAGGACATTAACCTGTATCTCCTGAATGCAAATCAGACGCTTTAATTAAACTAAGGCCTTGTGCCTAGGCAGATGGGTCTCGATCCCATTAAGCCCTAGTTAACAGCTAGGTGCCTTACCCTTCGGCCTCTGCCTACACAGACCCCGGCACACCTTTAATGTGCATCAATGAGTTTGCAACTCACCGTGAATTTCACTACGGAGTCGATAAGAAGAGGAATTAAACCTCTGTAAAAAGGACTACAGCCTAACGCTTTAACACTCAGCCATCTTACCTGTGACCTTCATCAACCGATGATTATTTTCAACCAACCATAAAGACATTGGCACTCTCTACTTGATCTTTGGCACATGGGCGGGCATAGTCGGCACAGCACTCAGCCTTCTAATTCGTGCTGAGCTGGGTCAACCAGGCACCCTCCTTGGAGACGATCAAATCTACAATGTAATCGTTACAGCCCATGCCTTCGTCATAATCTTCTTTATAGTCATACCTATTATGATCGGGGGCTTTGGGAACTGACTAGTGCCACTCATAATCGGCGCACCAGATATGGCCTTCCCTCGCATGAATAACATAAGTTTCTGACTCCTCCCCCATCCTTCTTGCTCCTCCTTGCCTCCTCTACAGTAGAAGCCGGGGCTGGTACAGGATGAACCGTCTACCCCCCTCTGGCCAGCAACCTCGCCCACGCCGGAGCATCCGTAGACCTAGCCATCTTCTCCCTTCACCTAGCCGGCGTATCATCAATTTTAGGTGCCATTAACTTTATTACTACCATCATTAACATAAAACCACCAGCCCTATCACAATACCAAACACCCTTATTCGTTTGATCCGTTCTTATCACCGCTATTCTCCTGCTACTCTCCCTACCAGTTCTCGCTGCTGGCATCACCATGTTACTAACTGATCGAAACCTAAACACCACCTTCTTTGACCCAGCAGGCGGAGGGGACCCAATCCTGTACCAACATCTATTCTGATTCTTCGGCCATCCTGAAGTCTACATCCTCATTCTCCCAGGGTTTGGAATTATTTCACACGTAGTTGCCTTCTACGCGGGTAAAAAAGAACCTTTCGGGTACATAGGGATGGTATGGGCGATACTTTCAATCGGATTCCTAGGCTTCATTGTATGGGCCCACCACATGTTCACTGTTGGAATGGACGTCGATACTCGAGCCTACTTCACATCAGCTACCATAATCATCGCCATCCCAACCGGCATTAAAGTCTTCAGCTGACTTGCCACCCTGCACGGAGGAACAATCAAATGGGACCCCCCCTATGCTATGGGCCCTGGGGTTTATTTTCCTCTTCACTATTGGCGGGCTAACAGGCATTGTCCTTGCCAACTCTTCCCTAGACATCGCTCTTCACGACACTTACTACGTAGTTGCCCACTTCCACTATGTCCTCTCAATAGGAGCAGTCTAGA